>NC_041053.1:3730419-3897919 GCF_900634775.1 Gouania willdenowi
CTTGGGTTACTTACATGCACACGCGCTCTAAAAAGCCATCATCAATGGATCAAAGAATACTCAAACTGCCATGACAACCAAACGGAAGATAGTGATATATTCACCCTGATGGGTGAAATAAGCTGTTGTTTGATGAATATGAGCCTGTTCTAAAGGTGTGTTCAGTCTTCAGTGACTATAGTGGCTCAAATCACCCGTAATTAGTTACACTTTTTGGTCACTTCATCACTTTATTGCTTCAGTGACGTGACGAGCGGTGAATAATATGAATAAAATGTGTCTGAGGAGACGTGTCAGCAGCATAGGATGTCTGCATAGAGAGTCCTCCTGTTACACTGGATATAAAGACAGTGACTGCTGCTTCATATCACATCATTTATATTGATTCTTAATGTAATATTATCACCAGAGTCATCTCAACGTCATCTCAACGTCATCTCAACGTCCTACAAAATGTCATAAAAAAAAACACTGAAGCGGGACGAGACCCCACGATCTATCGCTTTCAAGAACAGCGTCACACTTCACTGCGCCATCATACCTTCAAATATGGATAATCTACAGATTTAACTGTATAACAATATAAAACAACACTCGAGCCTTAAAAGTTGATTTATTTAAATGATCATCTCCTCCTTTATATTATCTACAGGTTTGTATTCAGTGAACTTTACTACAGACGTCAGTAGATGTTTTAATGTAGATCAACCTCTCAGTGTCTTTCACTTAATGAAATGCATCCACAATGTTAGAAAGAAACCTACCGTTATCACAAAAAAAAAAAAAAAAGACGTAAAGCAACACAACATTAGTAATGATGTGAACACGTCTGTGGTGTGTGATGTTACTAATGTGTTTCAGAGAAAAGTGTTAAGGTTTATTAAAGTGTTCAGAAATGGTGTTCAGGTGGGCGGAGCCAGGTAGAAACCCAGGGTTTCTTTGATAAAACCTGCCAGAGACCAGGTTTAGTTCACAACAATGTTGCCATGGAAACATACTCAGAGAAGAACATACCTCGCTTTTTGGAATGAGATACTCAGAGTTTCCCTCATTTGAGCCTGAACATACTCAGAGTTTGAACATAACCTGCTTTATGGAACACCCCTCTGGACAACTTTGTGAAAGTTATAGATACACATTGAACATTTCACAACACATATTATCTAAAAGATGCATTTGCAAAAACGGAGGAGGAAAAAATTATACTGACACCCGCAGGGAGTGAGTGACATGCGACATACAGTTTTTTTTTTTTTAAATTAATAATAATAATAATAATAATAATAATAATAATAATAATAATAATAATAATAATAATAATCACATGATCATTGCGCAAAACTGCCGATCAATTGGCTGCAACACCTGTAGCTGTCATAAAAAGGAACACACTCTAATGCATAATGGCTTATCTGACACTGATGGAAGACGAGGTGCACGTGAGACTCTGGAGGGGAGGATCTACAGAGACCAGTGAGACCTATAGGCAGGACCCGCCCGTGAGTACGAGGTGCTGCAGGAGAGAGGAGGAGGCTGTAGTGGGAAGAAGAATGTTTACTGTGTCATCACATTACGCTCTCTTGCATGTGTCCACCTCAACAATTAATACCTCCACCTCACATTGACTGAAATTTCTTTTATTGCACCAAATGGGCGGAGCAAGGTGTTTCTTCACGTGCGCCAACCTTCGAGTTGATTGTGATTTATAAACGGAAACAGGCGTATGTGCGCCCTCGTTTATAAATCGAAGAAAAAAGATTTATACGCACTTCCTGGTTTTTAAATGAGGCCCCTGGCCACAAACTTCCTGGCTTGGAGAGGCGTCCCACTACCGGAAATAACGAAGAATGAGAAGAAGACGGCTTGGAGACTAAAAAAAGACAAACACAGTGGAATAAACTACTGTTTGGTTACACAGATGTACGCAGAGGCATGTGCACAGGTCTTGCAGTAAACAGTCACATTAACGGCGAGTAAATAAATAACCGTGTCACAGTTGGAGTGTGGATCGGGCCACATTTTCTCATCTGAGTCTAACCCAACAGTGAAAACCTAATTTCCTAATGGAAATGACATTTTTATGTTTTAGTGGTAAGCACCAATTATATTAACAAACAACTGTTAATGTCAACATCAGATCAGCACACGTGAAACAAACGGGGGCGCAGTGCATGCAAGAGACCCATCGGACTCAATTATATAATCCATGTATCAAAGATGATGTTATTGTGCAGAAAAAGGAATGTTTCAGTGGTGAATTCCTGTATAATTGTCCTCCTCTGCTCCATCCTCCCTCTACTGGGATCACAGCTCTCACTGTTACAGTTAAAGCTGCATTATTCAGGGCTACAGCAGCTGCAGCAGGAAAGGAAGAACGCTGCATGCAAACAACACTATGTGACCGAACCCGACCCGTCCGGTTCGGGTCCCGTCAGGCTTCGGTCGGGCATCCATCCTCTAGTCACAGTATCAGCTGTGCTCCGGTGATAAACAAACACTTGATCCTGCCCTACGTTCCTTTAATGGTAGAAAAGCACTATTGGTGGCAAAAAAAGGATATGATCTTATTAATGGAATGGTATTTTTTTAAAAGAAAAAAAAAACTTCTGAAGTGTATTTTTGTCCAAATAGTAAGCAAGTTAATCAAGTTGCATCTAATGATGAGTATCATCCAACGAAATGTTAATTATTCCAATAATACCTTACTTAAATTCCTGTGCCCTGTCTGATATTCTTCACATTAACACCAGACACTTTGTTTGTGAGCGAAAAAAAAGCAGCATTAGAAGATTAGATGTAATGCTCTGCCAATGAAAAAAAAAAGACTCACATCGAGCGTGTTATCAAACCAAATCACGGACTTGTTTTGGTCGTTTGGATCTCATTTGTTGGGTCATCACTTCTCAAAGTGGCTTCAGTTAAATGTGTCGCCCTCTCTGACTCAACCTTTATAATCTCTCAGAATTATGAGTCTACTGCTCTGACACAGAGTATCTAATCTAGTCCCTCTGCGTTGTAATAATAGCTTAATTAACCCCATCGTAACCCGTGACAAATTATTTGTGAATATTTAATATCTCAATCTCTCGTATCTGCATGCTCAGTATTTGTGATGAAACACTAGGAACACTGTGACCTTGTCGTGTGATTTGGAAACAAATTGAATTAATGCTCATTACTGGAGTCATGTGGTGCTATATGTTAAATGAGGCGTTCCAAATGAAGTGGGAATTAGAGATTAAAACAGGTTCATGATACCTGAAGAAATTGCCCATTATTAATGGACAAACCGTCAAGGCTGCTTTTCTACAACAGCTACAAGTTTATATACTATAATAAGCTTTATTTAAAACAGCGTCTGAGCAGCAGTGATTAAACATTATTTGGAGAACACACGGATGCTCCCAGAGGCCACATCACCCACTTATTATCCTTTCAATGCTCACTTGAATTATTTCAATTTCAAACTGGTCCCATCTCTAACATAGTGTGGGTGTCTAAATAAAAAACACAAGGAGCTATTTAGTTTTTGATAAATGATTTTAGCCCACAAGTAAAAGTGTTTTGGGGAAAACACAAGAAATCACAATAACGGGGCTCCACATCCCACAATGCAATGCAATAGAGATCAAAACAGACTTTTGAGAATTTTTTTTAATATTTTCCTTCCTTTTTTATGAAGCAAATGATCTTCTATTAATTGATCAATGAGTACTACACAACCGTTTGTACGTTCAGATCGAAGCGTACAACGTGCGTTCGATCAAATTCATGCAAACTTCGATATTTATCAATAGTGACGTGATTGTACGCTACGATCTGTTCAGGTCTGAGCTCGTGTAGATAATCTGAGTGGATTAGTGGAGCAGCAGCAAAATCTGAATGACTCTGAAAGTATTAAACAAACCTCAGATGTCATTTAAACAAAAGCAGACACATTCAGAACAGATCAGAAGGGATTATTAAAACAAAATAAAATAAATTTTACTGTTCGTTTTTGGTTTTCCTTTAAGTATCTCAGTATTCTCATAGATTCCAAACTCAACTTTAATTCTCATATCACCAATACTGTCAAAAAAGTAAAATTTAATCCATCCAATTTTTGATTAATCAGAAACTCAATGTCCACCCGAGCAGCCAAAATGTTTATGCATTCAGTGATCTTTTCATAACTGCCTCACCAGCTGGTCCAGGCCAACCACACTACTTTGAAACAAATACAATCCCTATACAAACAAACACCTAATGTTCTGGATAAGAAACCACGTCATTTTCATCGCTGCAATATTCTGTCAAAATACAATTTTTAAGTTGGGAAAATCTCATTAATCTGTCTAGCATATAAAAACCTTCATGGCTTTGCTTCTCCACCTCTCAGTGACTTTCTGAGAGTAAGGTCCAACACCAGTCGCCTCACTAGAGGAACATCCAGAGGAGACTGTGTCATTCCACTCATGAAAACTGCGATTAGTCACTCAGCCTTCTCTCTTCAAAAGAATGGAGCAACATTCCAACACCAATCAGAGAAATCAATAGTTCTTCGTATCTAATTTCGCTGCATTTGAATGTTCACTCTCCTTTTTAAGCCTTGTATTATAACTGACTAATGTTATTGACCATGTCTTTTTATAATGATTCTAGTTGTTTCATGAACTGTTGCTTGTGCCTTATGTCCTGTTGCCTGCAGCTGTTTTCCCACTTTAGCTCTGTCTGTAACTCTTTTTTGTTTGTTTGTTTTGGTGTCTTATTCATGCTGCTGCAGCAAATGAAATATAATGTGTATTGTATTTTGTAATCAACTAGCTTTATCTATTTCCAGGGTGCCTATTGTACATCTGGCCAAGGACTACAGATGAAAACTAGCCCTTTGGCTAACTCTGGCATTTTCTACAATCGAGCTGTTATGTTAATATGCACTGTCCTTGTAAAATTAAATACATTTCTGTATGTTATGCCACCTGTTACTAATTTTTTGGCACTTTACTAACACTTTACTCCTCGCCGGTCACTGAATTTATCACCATTGACTTCATATGGACCGTTGGGATGCTGTGTGTGTGTGATGGTTTTGTTTTGTAGGCAGACACATTCACGCTATGGCTTCTTTTGCTCAGATTTCCACATCACTATACCTCGCTGAAGGATTTTAAATGCAAATCAACTTTTCTGAGCTTTTAACCTTGTTAAAATGTTAATTCCTTATGAAAAAACACCCATTGGGCTTCCTTTCTGAATCTCTGAACACTCCTCACTATTCCTGCTCTCTGAGCTGCTTTTCCGCCCTCTTCAAAAAAACAAGCGGTTCCTCCGGTACAAATTTTTGCAACGTCAAGAGAGTCAAACCGCCCCCTCCAGGAAGCGTCTGCTGCCAGTGCTGCGCCTCCATAGTGAACATACACTGTAGTGTATCCACTATTTGTTCATGTGGAGGTGTACTCAGCTCTTGTGGTTTGGCGCATTGGCGCAGTGATGTGTAAAAGGAAAATATATAATACTTGCTCCCTGAGGAGCAGTGGGCAGCAACGGTGTAGCACCAGGGAGCAGTTCCATTTTTAGTACCTGTTATATCGTCTCACATCGCTGATCTGCGCGTGTTTGTGACCCAATGCGACGCAACAGTTGGACAAAACAAATGATTTTCATGTTAAATGCACTATTCCTGTAGTTAATAGAGATGATGAGGAGAAAAAAGTTACTTAGCAGCTTAACACTCTGGTGTTTGAAGCAGCAGCTGCTGAAGCACACACACAGCCTGAATCGCTGAGACGGACTCACATGTTTTACTGTAATGTGTAGGTTTTTTTTGGCTGAAAACAATAACAACAGTGTTGATGATCACTGATCTCCCTCGCTAGATTAAGGCAATCAGCGTCTATAGACATGCCTACTCATGAATATGCATACGCTGACACCCAAAAAGCCCATTTTTAAGAACTGCTCATAAAGGCACTTTTCAGACGGCAAAAACTCCAGAAAACAGGCGCGTTTGGGAAAATAAACCTCAAATACTATGTTGTTGGGGGTTCATAGAACAAATGGAGATGGCTGAAAAACATCATGACTTTTAAGAAACAAACAACAAAGTCAGAGTTCAGTACGTTTAATGGAACTGTCAAAAGAGCCTATCAAACAAAGTAAAGTGAATCCTGTCGTATGGATGAATACTTTCACAAAGAGAGGATCTGCTGCTTTTTAGCTATTGTGTAAACCGTCAGTCATTCGTGTGCAAAACTTTTATTTTGGTACATGTGCAATGTTCCGTTGAATCAAAACACAAAATGTGAAACTATAATTAAGTGTGACAAAAATTTTAACTAAAAAAAAAAATGTAGTCAGAAATACTCAAACTACAAATTAATAACACACCAATAAATGCTGTTTAAGTAAATGTTATTTGTGAGATTAGTTATATTGAGATTTGATACCGTTGCACTTCATATCACTTCAGTGCTTTTATACACAAAAAGTTCAAACAAACACACACACACACACAAAAGGAAAACATGCAAACTTAGCATATAAGTACACATGCACAAGGTAATTATTTATTAGTCTTCAAATAAAGGCAAATAAATAGGCACCTAAAACCAGTATAACAAATTAATCTATAAGATACTTACAAGATATATATATATATATATATATATATATATATATATATATATATATATATATGGGTGAGTTCCTGGAACGGAACGGAAGTTGCGTGTAATTACTTCCGCCTGCAGAAACCAGAGCTGGAGGCCCCTCCCCCTGTCGCTAAAGTCTCCTGCTTGGGAACACTTTGGCTTCCGGGTGAAATACTGTAACGGAGAAAGACAAGTGGATAAAATGAGAGCAGTGTGCCGACATTGTTCAGCTGAGATCAGGTATGTTTCTGGGAACATAATGAACATGCTAACTCACTTGAACGTCACCACCAGAGTGTGAATATCACTGTGACGAGAAAGAAAACGTCCTTAATGCAAACACAGCTGACTCAGCATTTAAGCAGCCTCTGCCTAGTAATTCAGCTCTGATTAAAGCTGTAACAACTGTCATCAGAGTCTTTATAGCAGCAGTTAACAAGCTGTGAGGAGATTATTTTTATAATATTTTATGCATTTTTTTTTTGAGAATATTATAAATACCAGGCAGCACTTTACAACAATATAGTATTTATTTATTTTTTACTTTATTTTCATATTCTGTATAATGTTAAATACATTGTTGATTTACTAAAGTTATGAATAAGGCACATTTATGTTTATCATTTGTAACTACCAGCAGATCTGCACTTAGTTCAGACAATGTGGACAAGTACATTTTTCTGGCCAAAAATATGAAGGTTTAAACTAAGGGCTACATGCTGAAACTGTGCTGTACTTTTTGTTTGTTAAGTAAGTAAGTCAGTAGTTTATTTATAAAGCGCTTTTTGCAGATAAAGACAAAGTGCTGTACAGAGTTGTGGTAAAAGTACAAGTGCAACACAATAGAATAATAAAACAAGAGTGCATAAATATCATAAGAGCAGCAACATTATGGGATAAATAAAAATTAAAATCCAGTAACTAAAAGCTTTTCTGTAAAGTGTAGTCTTCAGCAGTTTTTTAAAAGTGACCACACAGTTGAGCTCCCTGAGAGACTGGTGCAGGTTATTCCAGAGTCTGGGAGCTACAGCCTGGAACACCAGGTCTCCTCTGGTTTTAAATTTCGTTTTTGGGGTCTTTAGGAGACCCTGACCTGAAGACCGAAGGCATCGCCCTGATGAGTAGGGGCACAACAAGTCTGAGATATATTTAGGGGCCTGACCATGTAATGCTCGGAACGTGAGAACTAATATTTTATATTCTATGCGAAACTTAACTGGAAGCCAGTGCAGAGTAGCAAGAATGGGGGTGATGTGGGATGTTCTAGAAGCACCAGTTAAAAGTCTGACAGCAGCGTTCTGAACGATCTGGAGTCTGTTTAGGGTCGACTTATTAAAACAAGTAAAAACAGAATTACAGTAGTCAATACGAGATGATATAAATGTGTGTATGACCAGTTCCAGATCTGATTTTGATAAAAGATGCCTTACTTTAGAGATTTTTCTCAGGTGGTAAAAACAGTTTTTAGTCAATTGACGACAATGTCCCTCCAAAGACATGGACTGATCAAAAACAACCCCAAGGTTTCTGAGGCTGGTTTTAACAGATGAGCCCAGATCACCAAGAGAGTTTTTAATTAGAGGATGTTTTTATCAGGAGCAATGATCAGAGTTTCTGTTTTGTTTGAATTCATCTGGAGATAATTTGATGACAGCCAGTTTTTGATACAGGATATACAATTTAAAAACTCTGATAAAAAGTGAAACTCTGAGTCATTAAAGGAACAGTACAACTGGATATCGTCAGCATAAAAATGATAAGACACATTTTTAAAACCATAGATCAACCGACCAAGCGGCATCAGATACAATAAAAACAAAAGGGCCCAGAACAGAGCCCTGGGCTACTCCACATGACAGGTTGGACATATTAGACATAACATCATTAATAGCAACATTAAAGGTTCCTCCATTAATGTAAGAGGTAAACCATTGGAGAACAGTACCAGAAAACCCATCTCAGATTTGAGTCGATCAACCAGTATACTATGATCTACAGTATCAAAGGCAGCTGTCAGATCAAGTAAAACTAAAACTGTGTAACGACCAGAGTCAGTGACCATCATCACGTCACTAGAAACTTTCAGAAGAGCAGTTTCAGTGGATTGATCTAAAACCAGATTGATATTTATCATAAATATCATGCTGTTCCATGTATGAGGTTAGCTGCTTAGCAACCATTTTCTCCATGATTTTAGACATGAAGGGAAGCTTAGATATGGGCCGGTAGTTTATAGGCTCCCCCGGATCAAGATTGGGTTTTTTAAGAATGGGGTTTAATATCGCATGTTTAAAGAAGCTGGGGACTGAGACAGATAAAAGTGAGAGGTTTATCAATTTTACCACTCAAGGACCAACAACATCAAAAACATTTAAAAGCAGAGAAGTAGGAACAATGTCTACAGTGCTCGATGAGGGTTTCATCTTTCCTACTAAAACCTGAACATCCTGTACGCTGACAGGAGTGAAGGAGGACCATGAGCTCACAGGGGGTGATGCAGTGCACAAGCTAACCAAGGAAGGAGTGATGCTAGCCCTGATATCTTGTACTTTATTTACAAAGAAATTTAAAAAAATTGTTCCAGTCCTCCTGTGTGTGTACAGGCACATGGGACGGTGAGGGTGCAACAAGATTTTCAATAGTACTGAACAAAACCTTGGAGTTTCTCTTTTTTTGCAAAACAAGGTTAGTGAAATAAGCAGAGCGGGCATGCTTTATTAATTCGTTTAGCTCCATTATCTTTTCTTTTAAATGGAGTCTGTGCACATCTAGTTTAGTGGTTTTTCACAACCGTTCCACTTTTCAGCAGCTTCTCCTAAAGCTAAAAATAGCTTAATTCATCCACGGACAAGGTTTCTTATTAGAGCCTGGAGTATTTTTAGCTGGTGCTACTGTGTCCAAAACAGACAGACAATGGCTATTGAAGTTTGTCATAAAAGTGTCAACATCATCACAACTAGCAAATGTAGTTGGATCAAAAGAGGCAGAAAACCCACTGATTGCTGCTTCATTAAGAATGTGTCTCTGCTTTTTCACATTAGAAATAGTCTGTACTAGTGTGATTGACAGATTAAATATGATACAGCAATGGTCGCTTATTTGTAAGTCTTCAATACCTAGAAGGTCAATCATTAAACCAAAAGAAAAGACCAAATCTAAAGTATGACCTTTAGTGTGTGTTGGACCTGACACATGTTGCACAAAGTGAAAAGAGTCCATTAGAAACATCAGCTCAGCTGCCAAAGGACAGGACGAATTATCAACATGTAGATTAAAATCACAAAGGATTAATACACTCTCCAGTTTAACAATAGATGACATAAACTCAGAGAATTCATCTCGGAATAAACGAGCAGGACCAGGAGGTCGGTAGATTAAAACACAGTAAAAAGAGTGTTCATTTCCAACCTTACACATCGAAGGAGTTGAACGTGTTAAAAGCTGCAAACTTATTTCTATAATATTTAATGTATTTTTTTGTTTGAGAATATTATAACCAGGCAGCACTTTACAATAGTATTGTATTTTTTTTTAACTTTATTTTCATATCCTGTATAATGTTAAATACATTGTTGGTTTACTAAAGTTTTGAATAAACAAGCAAATTCATGTTTTGCATTTTGTTTCATACTGTATCGAAAATGAACCGAACCGTGACCTCAAAACCGAGGTATCGAACTGTGTGTTTGTACCTTTGCCATGTTTTTTTTTTTTTTTTTTTGTAGATTTAATATTTGTGTTCTTCTTGGTTGGGTGCAGGACTATACGAACCTGTCTGCTGTATTTTATTAGTCACCTTTATCACACAGTTGTTCTGGAGGTTTTCAGCTGAATTCTAATGGGCTATTCTTCTATTTTACAATGTGTGTGCACACGCATGTGTGTGTGGCATTATGGGTCATTTTTTTCCGAAAGAAGAAGTCAGAAAAATAATAATGTTTGGTTTTGATTGGCTGTCACTGAGCACAGTATGGTACATAATCTGTATATAATAAGAGACTGAAGTTTGATCTGACTGAATCCAAAAAGCTAAAAGTAAAACATCTAAACAGTCCATAAAGTGGATTATTATGGTTATAGATTGGCTTTAATGTTTTATGCAAATAATTGTAATTTTGTAATTTGATTAATGCAAATTTAGTTGAAACAACCAGCGTGTCAGCAGCACTGTTGAGTTCAGATCTCCAAACATATGGTTTCTGTAAGTGATTCGTCATTAGAGAGAACGACGCACTGGTATTTGATACACAGTGAACACTAAACATCAAACAACAATACAAAAATATTTTGAGAGAAACTTTAGAATAGAGTTGTTTTTCACTTTAAAATTGGGAAAATGTATCAGTTTTTATTAGTTTTACAATTAAAATTTAACATGTATCGTTGTCAGCTCTGGTTTACGCTCTGTCAACAACCAATCATACATTACTTTTATGTAATAAATGAGTTAAAATGTATGTAAAATATGAATAAATGGATTATATCAGTTAAAGCTGCAGTTTGTAGAAAGGTGAGACTGTTCCATCCTGGTCAGCGCTCCATCTGTAGAGCTCTGAGAGACTTTTTCCTCCATAGACTAGTGACAAATGTTAGCTGCTGTTATTGGAGAGTTTGATCATGTTTTAGTGACTGTAAAACTCTAGTTTCAACTCGAGCCCCTCCACTGTACCAAAGCTCTCACAGGTCAGAGCAGACTTCATTGTTGACATTTATTTATTTGACAGGAACAATGCAATTCAACATAGATACAACATAAGTGCAGCTGATGTGATGCACATAAGTTTAAAGCTAGTGCTAGTTTACAACTCCTGTCTCTGGTTGGGCATTTCTATATTACAGTGGAATAAAATCAATACAATAAAACTCACCCACCCACAATACAAAGAGTATAAAATACTCCCACACGCACGCACACACGCACACACGCACACACACACACCAGTAGGGTAAAACTAACCTGTCTCATGATGATCTAATCCCACAACAACAGATATACTGGTGTAACTACGCAACATCTCGTTATTTCTTGAGCTGTTCTGAGGGACAATGGTTATAAATGCTTCCTTTAGAGTTTAGAGACCAGACTGGATTGTTTGTTTGACTCAATTCTTAAACTTTTCTGGATGCCGGGTGGTTAAGTGGCTGCTCATGTTGCTCGTATTTCCGGGTGAGAAGTGTACGGTACAATTTGTCCACCTTTTCTCCAGGTTTCTTGATGCAGTGAAATCAAAATGTTTCCACTCCTCTGACCTGCAGCCGCTGCATCATGCATAAGTTTTATAAACTCCTCACCATGTTTCCTTTAACCTCTGACCTCGCATTGCCGCATGCCATTGGCTCAACTGCCTATGACACCGCTGCAATCTATTATGGTACTTGTAGTCCGCTACGGCTAACCACAAAACTTAATTTTAAGTGCAACGTCTCATTATTTCATATCATGACATAACCACGATGATATTGAGACACTTTAAATACCGCGGTATCGCAATATCAATACCATGACAATACTAGTCATTGCACATGTTACAGAGCAACAGAGTGTAGGGAACCAAACCACTTCAAGCTGAACTTTAGCCTAAAGACCCTCTTTCTAACAGGATTAACCAAGGAGCCTGTTTCTTTATCACAAACTCTTTACAGAATACTGCTCCAGCAACTTTGAGGTGCATAGCTAACCCCACTATGTTTCCTTTGAACGCAATAACAGAGCCAAGAAGACTGGCTCTAACACTTTGAACTTTTCAGTTCAAACTCTTTTTACGACTCCACACAGGTGGAAGAATCCACGTCTTCTCCCCTTTCACAACCAGATACTTTTGGGATGTTGTAAAGATCACAGAACTGTCCCATTGATCCCTGACCCCTGTGGTGAGTCCCACAAGGACACATCCCAGGCCTCCTCTAAGAGACTGGGTGGAGAAATACTGGTAGCTTTCGAAACCAAATGAGAACAAAGAAACTTTACTATGTTTGAAAAGTGACAAAAGAAAATATTATTGGAATGGTTCCTGCAGAAATTTTAAATTGCAAATATTGTCTGTCCTATGGCACTATTTTCAGGTAATTCTATCTCCAACAGAATGCTATTTTTGATGTTTCATCGTTTCAAAAGTGCTTAAAATAAAGGAAAACATCACAAAAGTTCATTTAAGGTATCTACAGCAACCATATAGTAAAGAAGAGGCATAACATGATATTTGACATTTAATTACAAGTATAATTCATTAACCAGTTCCTGAAGTAATATTAGGCTATTTTCTAGTCATGTTTGGTATCAAACTGTCTCATAATACATGATATTTCAAGATATGTTGTTGAAAAGATTATTTGAATATGCTGAACTTATTATTATGGTTTATGTGTAAATCTAGGAATCATCCATCATGTTTGTCTTTGTCATCACATCAACACACATACCAGACACACCCACAGGCAGCCAGCCAAGATGCTGGCAACTTTAAACCAATCAACAAAGCTTATTCTTGGGAAGCAAGCCTCAAAGTGTCACGGTCCGGTGTGGGTGTGGACCCAAATGCAAGGAGAGATGGAGGCAGGATAGAGGAATAACGTTCGTGGAACCAGTCCATATTTATTCCTCAAAGCAAAATACAAAAATCCAAACTCAAATACAAAACTCAAAAAACAGGGGAGCAGGAACAGGGAGCAAGACCAGACACTAATGTACACGAACAGGGAGACAACAAACCTGACATTACACAACGAACCAGCCACCACACTGTGACCAAGCACACATTTAAATAGTGGAGGAGGCCTGATTAGGAATGGGCCACACCTGGGTGCAAACATGAGGGAGCTACTCAATCACCAAGCACTCACACAGACATCACTGAGGGGTGGAGCCACAAGCAGGAATCCCTGAAACACAGACAAGAGTTAACACCAGACGAGACTCAAAATAAACAAAGACACAGAATAACTGAACTTAACCAACAGAACATGACACAAAGATCATCTTTCAAAAGGAAGACAGCCGCCCAAAACTTCAGTGATGAAACTGAAATTTAATTTCAGGGGTACGCGATGGCACTACTTGAGATAAACTTTAATTGTCGCTGTTTTCAAAGAAAACATCTCAACATAACAAAAACATCCACATTGTTACTCCTCAGAGTAAAAAAATAGATAAATGAATAAATAAATAAATAATAGTTAATTTACATAAGCACATCTCCAAACTGGCCAGACTCAGACCTGCCCAGCTGGGAAGGTCCAGACGGGTCCCCCATAGGACTGGCTCTCGAAAGATCCAGTACAGAGAGTTCACCTGCCCCCTCCTCTCCTTCCTCAGAAGGTTCTACACTCTAAAAACACTTTTATTAAAAGCAGGCAGAGGAGATGTGCTCAGGTTTGATACGTTCATTAAAAACAAATTCAAATCATGACCCAGGCCATTAAAACCTTGCAGAATGCAGCAGGAAAGGGGTCTCTACAAAGTGTCCTTTGGTCCAGTGAGTAATCTCTGGATAAACTGGAGGTGGAAAGCCACACCCCTGCTCTCCAAATGCACCAGGCCTTGACCCCCCTCCTCTTTAAAAAAAAAAACTCTGTGGGACCCAGTGTAACTTACCCAAAATAAAATCAATTATAACTGCCTAAATTTTAGACAGGAAAGAAGCCGGAGGATCGATACAGGCCAGGCGGTGCCACAGGGACGATGAGATCGGGTTATTTGCTATCAAGGTTCGGCCTCTATACGACATTTTTGGGAGCAGCCACCTCCACTTCCCCAGCCGACCTTTGACCTGCTCCAAGACATTGTCCCAATTTTTATTCACACTGGTCTTATCCCCCAGGAACACTCCGAGGTACCTGAAACCCCTCTTTTCCACTGTAGGCCGCCGGGAAGCCTGGGCTGCCCACCGAGCTCCCCTCCCACCATCAAAGCCTTGCTTTTCCCCCAGTTTACTCTAGCAGATGACATGCAAGCAAAATATTTCATAGTGTCAGTAAAAATGTCAATATCTTTTTGTGAATGAACTAAAACAATGAGATCATCAGCGTACACAGAAATAAAACCATCATCCTCACAGTTCTTTACACAGTCACTTAAAATGTTTAAAAATGCCACCCTGTCCATCATGTTAGTGGGTGAATAGACATTTAGAAACTCAACTTTCACATTTTCAAAGACAGCTTTAACCTTCAATAAAAGACTTGGAATGACTTCATCAACAGAAAAAGGTAAAAAGTGCTGAGCAAATAAAACACCCACCCATCCACTCTGTGGATTAAAATCACCTCCCCTTTAAAAGCACTCTTTCAGTCTGTGGTGCTGTGAGTTTCTTGAAACCACACATGGATAAAAATGAAACAACAGTAAGAAGAGTCATCAGTAAGTAAAAAAAAAAAAAAAAAAAATCCAAGAATCATCTTCATCATTGATGATCTGATTATTCACCCTGAGAACTGATTTTTTCAGTCTGTATATCTCTGGTCCTGTTAAAACCTCTTCCCCCACCACTTTTCCTGGTAGCGGCCTGGCTGACTTAACGAATAGGCACAAGTTGGAGAAAAAAATCCTCCACATTAGGCAGCCTGTGCCTTTACTCTGCTCCAGGAAGGTTTTCATCTTCTCTGGAAAGTAGACAGTCCTCCTGAGTCAGAGTGAAATCACTCTCTGACTCTGTGAACATCTTTACACTCATTTTCTTTGTTTTATTACTCTTTTTTTCTGAACAAAGAATTTTTCTTTTCTGAGACATTTGAGATCATCATCTGACATATCTTCCTCCATCATTTCCTGAAAGTCACACTGTTCATTCATACCTGCCATCATGGCTTCACTTTTTGCCTCAAAAGACACCACAGAAACCACGGGGACCGGCATCTGCGGATGGACCCCCGCCCGGAGCCGCCACAGCAGCGGGCGGATTCCTGCCCGGAGCTGTGGCAGCAGCGGACGGATCTCTGCCCGGGGCAGGAGCGGATCAGGTGCCCCTTCGCTCCACAACCAAAACATTTCATGGTCTCTGAGGAAGCCAAAACCACATCATTAAAACCATCAACTTTAAATGAAAAAGACAGGTTCAGGTCGGCGTTTCTTTCTTTTAGGATCATATACAGTAGACCTGTCTTCTATGACACACAACGTGCTTCAGTTTCGAAGACTTGCACCCGAGATAAACCATTTTTACTGGTGACACAAGTTGTCCAAATCTGGACAGCTCCTTTCCCAGCAATTCATTTTTAATGAATGGGGGAACATTCAAAATCCTAACTTTTGTGGCTGGGTTAACGAGAGGGGAGACAGAAGTGAAGGTGTCACAGATAACCACTCCCTTCTCCACCACCTCGGGTTTCGTCTTCGAGGCAGACCTCACACAGTCATATCCGACCACCTTTCCCACAGCCAGCCCGGCTTCCTCTACTGAGCACTGCACCGCGGGGAAAAATTTGATGGCATGACGGCGAGTTAGCTTCTCAAACTCTCTGGGTGCAGCCTCCGCCACCGGCATTGTGCAGAGCATGCTGCCCTCACAAACAAACAATCTCACACACACACACACACACACACACACACACACACACACACACACACACACACACACACAAAACCAGCCTTTTTCACAACAAATGATAAAGAAACAACTCATAAACACTCACACCAAAAAAAAAAAGGAAAAGGTTGCTTCAAACCTATTAAAAGTTGAAACAACCAGAATGGCTCAGCTCCTTACCCACACACCTTCTCAGAGAGAGGGAGAGAGAAACATGGAAATGCAGATGCACAATATTTACTGACTGCACATGCAAACATGTGGACATGCACATCAGGGATTAGACTCACTCTACAGGTGATTCCATCTGACAGCAGGTCAAACACATGAGCTCTAAAGCAAAGAGCACATAGTGTTTACCCATCGATCCACACAGAAACATTAAAGGTAGGATGCACACACTTACTTTCTCACACAACTAAAATAACTATTCAATTCACCAGGTTTGCATTTAACCATATCTATGTTTAAAGCTCCTGGAAGAGGATAGAAAAAATAAGTAAATAAATAAATAAATAAAAATATGAAAACAGGTGTAAATCTGAGTTCACATTGTGTTGTATGACAGGACCAATGTGAGGCTTATGAAACATTGGTATTAGGGATGAACTGAAATTCAAATTTGTGGCCGAATACCGAATATCGAATGCGGTTAAGTTTTTCACTAATTTTTTAATAGTGAATAAATAGCCTAGAATACATTTTTGGACATTTTTTTTTTAAATAAAGTAAATGTTTATTGAATATTCTGAGAATTTTTAAATATTCCAGCAGCCTTTGCTTTTCAAAAAAAGCACAACAAAGTTTTATTTTATATATTTATTTTAGCCCTTCAAATAAAACATAAAATGCATTCCAAAAACAACTTAAGTGCATTAAAGGGCAGGTATGATGAAAAAATCACTTCATAATGGTTTTGCTACAGTGATAAACATCCCTTTAGCCTCATTCAGAGGAACAGAGTTGAAAAAGTTCTGTTTCCTCCTCCTTTGTTATTCCACATATTGTAAAAAGTCAGCTCCTCCCTCTCCAACTATCAGCTAAAACAAACACTGTGGTTTAATATAGAACATTAATTATACTTTATTTTTATATATGTAAATGCAAACTGCACTACTTTTTCTGTAGCAACGTACACACACCTTTCCGACTCAAAATCACTGCACATTGTTTGATTGCGTCGTTTTTTCACTCACTCCACCAAAGGCCGAAAATATTTGGTTACCAAATATTCGGTGCATCCCTAATTGGTATCTGACCAATCCCACCGTACCAATGATTGGTCAGTAATTAATGGGGCGGCTGAATTTGAAGGCCCCGCCCACTGAGGTTTAACAAACACTGGCAAGGAAATAAACATTTCACAGAGTAAAATTAACATCAGGCTGAGGTTTGAATTCAATTCTCATTAACTGATTTAACTTAATGCCTAATGATGTGAGATGTGTATTTTAATTCTGTAGTTTTTAACGTTTGTCTGGAAGGCCCTGAAACACAAAGACGGTCCAGTCATAAAGATACACAGATAGATGCAGACAGAGACGTACAGAGAACAGACACCTGTATGTGGGCTTAGCCTACAACACCACAGTAAAATAGTGGTGACGTTCAAACCAGCCAAAGAAGAATTATAAATATTTATTTTATTATTCCACCTTTTCTTCTCATCTTATTTCTTTTAAAATAAATAATGTTCTTATGCTGGGCTGTCTAGTTGCGTGGGGCCTTAAAAGGGCACTGCACCATTAGGTCCGGTTGGATCAGAGAAAGTCACCTCAGATGTGAGCAGAACCATCCAGCTGACACCAGAGGAGCAGAGACGCCACCAGAACGTTCATCACTGTTCATATACGTTATGGAGAAAATTCTCAAACGAGTTTGACAGGCAGGCCAGCGTGATGTGCCAACTGCGTAGCGGTTGTTGTTTAAATTTTTTGATTTGAGTCATGTTTAAGTTAAGAAAGGAACTATTTGGTTAAATAAATAAATTAAAAAATGATTAAAATTAAGTCTTCAGTTAAAGATAAAGCAAAAGTTCCAGGTCATGTTATAAGTTCAAAATTGAAACAGAGGTTGAATTTTAATACTTAACACTTAGTAAAAATGTGTGTTTAAAATGTAATGAACAAATACATAAAAATAAATAAATAAGTAAATTAATCAAAATGTGGGGTAAATGTAATTGAGTAAAAATACTTTCAAGTAAAAAATAAATTTCAAACTAAGGATTTACAATAACTATTCTGCCTGTACTAGTGTGTGTGAACTAGCTTCACAGATAGCGAATAGTCTCCAATAAAGGACCAGGAAGCGTCTTCTTGTTTTGGTGTGTTTTACTAGAAAGACTGTAAAACTGGCTTAGAATTAACTAAAACACTCAAAAAACAGCAGCATTAACAAGCGATTAGCACAATGCTAATTTACATGGAAACTGCCAGAGGGATGCTAACGGTATTTTCTTACAAATTACGAATTGGAAACATGCTAAAATGACTAACGTTGGTATCTAATAGAAGCTAAGATTACTATCATTCAAATACTTACAGACAGATATTTTTGTAGAGCCAAAATAGGATGTTACAGACTTAAACACTGTGAAGTTTGAATTGCTGTGGGACTGTTAGGAGCATGACTGAACTACGGAAGCTCTATGTGGACAAAAACACAAGAACTATGGTAGCCCTGTGTGGACAAAACACAAGAAACTCAAAACGTAAATAACTCTTCCCACAAGGGGCAGTACCATAACTATTCATAAAATGATTACAATTTAGGTTAGATTTACAGTATATTGTGTATTGGTTTATTAGGCAAGTATCATTTGAGCAAATATTGTTTATTATGACAAAACATTTAGTTTAAAACAGGAAAAGGGATCGAGTCAACAAAATAAAAGTGCTGATAAAAGTTAATTTATTTTGAATACATATATAGAATCCCAGCAAGAGAAAATTGTTCAATATACTTTTATTTTAGCTTTTCCTTTTATTGCTTTGTCCAGGTTAACAACCTGCTTAACCAACGAACAGTTCAAATAAAGTGTCAAACAAACATTGACTTGTTCTCGTCGTCCTCTCTGACCTATGAAGTTGGGCAGTGGAAAAACAAACATGACTGTAGAACTAGATGGTTTTAAATCTGTGTAATTGTACGGACTTGTGACACGTCATCACGCGTGACCCAAGTCCTGTTCCAATTCAAAGTCCGCTTCTCAGCAAGTCTGCTGGAAATCCCCGGATGAGAACTTGCTCCGCCCGTTTTACTGAGCATGCATCAGAGGAGACTTGTGCGTACTCTGCCTGCTATATATCCCAGCATGCACTTCGAACACACGCATGATTTCAAAGATGACGAGCATATTGAACATAACTGCATCAATTTGTTCTGCGGAAAAACTCCCTTTGAGTGGCACATGTCATTAATTTGTTTATCGTTTCCTTAAAAGGAACAACCGAGGAAACACAAGCCCTGATCGATTGGCGAGGTGCAAACGTGCAGCCATAAGATGGGAGTATGGGGTCAAATTAGGATCATAAAGATTTTGTGTACGTAAAAAAATCTGTGTGAAATAAATATTTGTATTTGAAAAATACATTTTGTGTCTGCAAAATTGCTTTTGTGTGCGTGCGAGAACTTTTCGTTTACAAATACAAAACCAAATACACAGATGAAATGTGAACCTGATTTAACTGCGTTTGTGGATCAGCCAATCAGCACTCAGCTTACTAAACACCATCGGACGACTTCAGACTGGAAACTTCATTGCGCGATGAACAATGGCGGAGCGGCATCATGCTAGTGAACTGGTGAGTGAATAAAATCTTTTCACACGGGGCGTGGAAATGAAGATTAAAGAGGACAAATCATGCTAAATCTACTTTTTTAGCCCTTAAATGCATTTTGTTTTATATTTAGAGTGTTTAGAAGTACAGAAAAAATCAAATTAGTCTCTTCAGGTGCTCCGTTGATATCTTTATATTCTGTTTTGCTCATATTTTTTAATCTGTTTCGATTTTTCTATTCTCTATTACGTTTTTGAACTATTACATCACAGTATTTGCAGCGGAACTGCCAAATTAGTACATCAACTCCAGGCCCAACACTTCGAGCAATCCGCCATTTTTATTTCTCGCTTTTATTTTGTAGTCCAAGCTCCAGGATGCAGAAGTTACGAGAATATAAATCAAAATGTTGGGTTGTTGGATGTAGTAACCTACACGCTTCATTACACCGTCTCCCAGCATCAGAACCTTTTCAAAGTGTCTGGTTGAGTTTTATTTTTTATAGAAATGTACCACATCTGTGGGTAAGGTCATTTTTGTGTGTGTGAAGCACTTCAATGATGACTGCTTCATCAACCTCCACCAGTATAAAGAAGGATTTACAGAAAGACTTTGTCTGATTGAGGGTTCAATTCCTTCTATCTTTGGAGACGATGAACAGAGCACTTCGGTAAGCTGTAAATAACGCTAAAAAGTGTGATGATAAGACGTCCCTGTCATTGTTTTGTTAGCATTAGCAGTTGCACCGTCTTCATATGTTAGCGCTGTGTGCTCGTTTTAGATCCTTGATGATATGGCCTACGTGATTTAATTTAAGTCTAAAGTTTTCATTAGTCATTTCATTTTGCCGTTTTTGTCTTTGAAAAGACTGTATTAAAATGCATTTTGTGACGTTAGCTTGGCGCTAGCATTAGCTCGGTGCTTGTGTTAGCTCACTTGTTAGGGTTCTGCAGGTTCATCATCATCATTTTCATCTCGCTCCACTGGGTCAGACTCTGACTGGAACATGTAAGGCTGGATGGACAAGTCTAACGTTGTTGACATTTTGTAAATAACGTGTGAATAAAAAGTATATGCGCCGCTACATAGCCGTATATCTTCTATCAAACTACAAAAATGGCTGAGGAGGGTGGAGTTGAACCGAGTGTCATCTGAAGAGGGGGCGGGGTATGGTGTGTCTCATTTGCATTTAAAGAGACAGCACCAAAATGAGTTGCTCTCAGAAGCACATCAGAAAAGGGGTAGAAAAGGGGTGGAGCTATAATAATGAGGAATTCAGACCCAAGCATTGCAGTTCTGCTTTATATAGACCACAACTGTATGATTTATATGTAAAAAGGAAGGATTTAAAACCATGATATGTCCCCTTTAATTGTTAATTACGGTGAGACAGTTTAAGCAGCTGCATGCTGGTGGGTCGATGTTCTCTGTCGGTAGATTCCCCATTCACTGTTTATTGCTGTTGGAACAACTCAATATCTGTGGATATCCAAAAACACAGCTGTATGTAAGATTACAGTAAATAATTATGCCGTTATATGCAATACGCTTTCAGTGCTCAATTGTACAAAGTAACATAGGTTAATTTGAACATTTTTGTTAAGAAAGAAGTTTTTGAAGTGTGTTTGTGTCAAAGACGATGCTGTCTTCATGTGCTGTGGGGAAGATTCTTTCTACTTAAAAACTGGAAATTATGAGTACATTAAGTGTTTCTGATGTTGGAGAGAAGTGAAACCTGGTGGGCACACAGTGAGTCTCCTACTTTATATGATGCACAATATCTTAAAATGCATTCAGTCTATTACCATCATTGACTCTTATCAAGACTGGCACAGTGTCCAGGGTGTACCCCCGCCTAACGTTAGCCCAGTGTGAGCAAGAGATAGGCACCGGCAGACCCCCACAACCCTGAAAAACAGGAACAAGCGGTTCAGGAAATGAATAGATGACTGTTATCAATGTAACAGTTTGAAAATGTAAAGTTTCTCATTTGAAGAGCTTTAAGTGTCAAAGTGGAGTACTATAATTCACTTCATATTTTTAACACTTTTTTTGTATTATTGCTTTCTTTACTGTCAAGCTTGATGGAGATGAGATTTTGACGGAGGAGCAGAGGGATGATTTGAAATTGACTTTATTACGTTTCATATCTGTGTCATTTGTCTATGTATATATATATATATATATATACTTTTTTTTTTTTTTCTTAACCAGATAAAGCAAATCAAGAAAGGATTAAAATAAACAAAAAGTGTTTAATCTACTCAAAGAAAGGCCTGACACAGCTCAAGTCAAGCAGAGGCTGTACCCACTGCTCAGGTGAGAAGGAAACACTTTGTAAAATTAGTGCAGTTTGAATGTATTTCAATGAACATCTTAAGATACAACACAGTATCTTTTTATTTTTTTGCATCTGCCATTTTCAAAAATCTCATCTGCCATAGGTATTTATATCCATAGGGACAGTATTGATGAATTTGCACAGGAATTTATACTGTGGATAAAAAGTCAACTTGATGAGTTGGTAGTTTTAGTAAAAAACATACCAACTGTCTTGGTGACATTTAACTGGTTTAGCCATTCGCTGACCTTGACCAGAGCATTTGTCAGTTTAGCTGCCACTTCTGTTTTTGATGGCCCATGTACATAAAGAACTGTGTCGCTGTATACATTTGGATATTTACTTCTGGGCACACAAGTGGTTGGTCATTAATATAAATGCAGAACAGAAGAGAGTCCAGGATTGACCCTTGGGGCACTCCATTGGACAAGTGAAGTTGTTCAGATTGATAGTTGCCAATATGAACGTTTTTTGATCGATGGTAAAGATAAGATGCTACCCACTTTAGAGCATTATCCGATAAGTTGAAATGAGATAGTTTGGAGAGTAAGATTCTATGATTAACAGTATCAAAAGCTATCCTGAGATCTAAAATGATATTGCTCCAACAACGCTGTTCTTGACAAGCAATGATTAAATTTATTCTTCTGTGCTCCGATGATGAAACTGCACAAATATGTGATTCTATCGGTGAAAAACAGTGCAATTGAAGCAAGAGAGTCAAAAAAATAGTTGTTAAAAGCCGTAGCAACAACAGCTGAATCAGAGATACGTTTTCCATCTAATAAAAGTTCAACTTTGTGTTCCGTCCCATCAGTGTCACGAGACGGAACTGAGGCTCAAGCGCAGACAGCACAACAGGAGGCACAGATACAATTAACTGATTTATTTCACAAAAACTGAATACAACAGAAAACCTACCAGCGCCCTAAGTGGGGTGGTGGAGAAATTAAGTGCTGAGCTAACTGAGGGAGACCTAATACTAAGATTAACTAAAAACGATCAGGAAACTACTGATGAAAAAACAGAACCCTAGGTCTAAAGGCATAAACTCAGAATGACTAAACTAACAAAGGAAACCTCTGAACCCCAAATGGGCAGGAACACAGAGACGCTCGAGCTGCAGCCAACGCGGCCGAAACGAAGGAGCCTGGCACAGGAGTGGGGAAGAACCAGCTGAAGGGTGGAGTGAGCTGAGGGATTCCAGCGGTGATGATGGTTCCAGGAGGGAAGGAAGCAGGAGAGCTCCCATCGGCTGAGAGGGTCAGAGTCTGCAATGCTTACAGTTTGGCGTCGGTTTGTGGTCTGCCGGTGTCTTAAGTAGTGGTGTGACCACTCCCCGCCGCAGCTGGAAGCAATCCTGATGATTAGAGTTGAGTAGTCTGGATAGTGAGGCATGGAGACCACCAGATGGTGCCAACGGACCAGTTCAGGAGATGCCAGAGGTAGAGGGCATGACAGTACCCCCCCTCCTACGTGCGCCTCCAGGCGCACGACCAAAACGTTCAGGACGCCGCCGCTTGAGATCCCTGATTAGGTCAGGGCAAAGGATCTGACTGCGGGGAACCCAGCTCCTCTCCTCAGGCCCGTAACCCTCCCAGTCCACGAGAAACTGGAGGCCGCGACCCCTGCGGCGGACATCCAGCAAGCGCCGAACCGAGTAGGCGGGCGAGTCATCCACCATCCTGGGAGGAGGGGGGGGGGGAACAGGAGGAGCCAGGGGGGAGTCCCTGGCGGGCCTGACCTGCGAGACATGGAACGTGGGGTGAATTTTCAAAGTTCTGGGAAGGGTGAGACGTACCGCTGTCGGACTGATGATCTTCTCCACGGGGAAGGGACCGATGAACCGGGGTGCCAGCTTTCTGGATTCGACCTTCAGAGGGAGGTCCTTGGCCCTCAACCAGACTCGTTGGCCCACAGAGTAGGTTGGTGCCGGGCAGCGACGGCGGTTGGCCTGCCGCTCCATCCTCTCAGTTGATTGAATAAGTCTGGCCCTGGCCCTGTCCCAGACCCTTTTGATCTGGCTGACGAAGGTCTGTACAGAGGGAACGGAGAGTTCCTGTTCCTGGGAGGGGAACAACGGAGGTTGATAGCCGAGGGAGCACTGAAAAGGAGACATCCCCAGAGAAGAGTTTATCTGTGAATTGTGTGCATACTCCACCCAGGCCAGATGCTCAACCCAGGCAGTGGGGTTGGAGGAGACCAGACACCGGAGGTACGTCTCCAGAGACTGATTGGCCCGCTCCGCTTGGCCATTAGACTGGGGGTGAAAGCCAGAGGTGAGACTGGGGGTGGCCCCTAGGGCAGCGCAGAAGGCCTTCCAGACTCCGGAGATGAACTGTGGACCCCGGTCCGAGACAATGTCTGCTGGTATCCCATGCAACCGGAAGACGTGGTCAACTAGGAGGGATGCCGTCTCCCTGGCTGAGGGGAGTTTGGGAAGGGCGACGAAGTGTGCTGCTTTGGAAAAACGATCAACAATGGTGAGGATGACCGTGTTACCTCCAGAGGGGGGTAGCCCCGTGACGAAATCCACAGCGATGTGTGACCAAGGCCGAGTGGGCACCGGGAGTGGTTGAAGGAGACCCGAGCTGGGTCTGTAAGGGGTCTTGCCCCGGGAGCAGGTGGGGCAAGCGGCGACAAAGTCCCGAGTGTCCCTTTCGAGAGAGGGCCACCAAAACCTCTGCCGAAGGATGGCTGTGGTCCGGAAGCCCCCAGGATGGCAGGCGAAGCGAGAGGTATGAGCCCACTGGAGCACCTGGGTACGCACAGACTCAGGAACATAGAGAACATTAGGCGGGCAGTTACCTGGGATTGGCTGTTGGGACTGTGCTTGACGGACCTGATCCTCCACTTGCCAGGTTAGAGAGGCGACAAGACGAGCAGGGGGAAGGATAGATTCAGGGTCACCAGAGGGTTCGTCGCAGGAGAACTGACGAGACAGGGCATCCGGCTTGATGTTACGGGACCCCGGGCGATACGTGAGGGAAAACTGGAAGCGACCAAAAAACAGCGCCCAGCGGGCCTGCCGAGAGTTCAATCTCCTGGCTGAACGAATGTACTCCAAGTTCTTATGGTCTGTCCAGACAATGAATGGGTGCTCTGCCCCCTCCAGCCAGTGCCGCCACTCCTCTAGAGCGAGCTTGACCGCCAACAGCTCCCGGTTCCCCACATCGTAGTTCCGTTCTGCTGGGGTCAGGCGGCGAGAGAAGAAGGCACAGGGATGCAGCTTTTGGTCAGATGGGGTCCTCTGGGAGAGTACGGCCCCAACCCCGGAGTCGGAGGCATCCACCTCGACCACAAACTGAAGGTGGGGATCTGGCTGAACAAGGATAGGCGCAGAGGTAAAGCGTACCTTGAGGGACTGAAATGCTTGCTCGGCCTTGGGGGTCCACTGGAAGGGAATTGAGGTGGAGGTCAGGGCTGTGAGAGGGGCTGCCACCCTACTATAGTCACGGATGAAGCGGCGGTAAAAGTTAGCGAAGCCCAAAAAACGCTGTAACTGTTTCCGGGTCTCTGGCTGGGGCCACTCGGAGACAGCCGATAGCTTGGCCGGGTCCATCATAACACGTCCTGGGGAGATGACAAAACCCAAAAATGATACTGTAGTAATGTGAAACTCACACTTCTCCGCTTTAGCAAAAAGGCGGTTCTTCCACAGGCGCTCCAAAACCAGGCGGACATGGCGGACGTGTTCCTCTTGGTCTCTGGAATAAATCAGGATATCGTCTATGTAAACAAACACAAAGTGGTTGATCATATCCCGGAGCACATCGTTAACCAGGTTCTGGAAGACGGCGGGGGCATTCGTGAGGCCAAAGGGCATTACTAAGTACTCAAAGTGTCCCAGGGGGGTATTAAAACCCGTCTTCCACTCATCTCCCTCTCTTATTCTCACTAAATGATAAGCATTTCTCAGGTCTAGTTTGGAGAACACTTTGGCCCCATGGAGGAGGGTGAAGGCAGAGTTTATCAGAGGTAGAGGGTACTTGTTCTTCACGGTTATATTATTTAGGCCCCGAAAGTCAATACAGGGTCGCAGGGACCCGTCCTTCTTATTTACGAAAAAGAATCCCGCACCTACCGGAGAAGTGGAGGGCCGAATGATACCTGCTGCCAGGGAGTCCCTTATGTAAGTTTCCATGGCGGCCTGCTCGGGTTTAGAGAGGTTGTACAGACGGCCAGAGGGCAAAGTGGCTCCAGGCAGGAGCTCGATGGCACAGTCGTAGGGCCGGTGAGGAGGCAAGGATAGGGCATCCTCTTTACTGAAGACTGGACCTAGGTCATGGTAAACCTCAGGAACGCCGGACAGGTCCGGAGGCCGAGGATCTGGCTTGGGATTTACTGGAGCAGGGGATGGGGCTGAACGGAGACAGTTAGCATGACACCCAGTACTCCAGGACTTAACCTGGCTGCCGCACCAGTCAATGGAGGGGTTATGTTTAATCAGCCAGGGGTGCCCCAGCACCAACTGTGGGCGAGAATGTTCCAACAAGTGAAAGGTTAGTGTTTCATGATGGTTACCTGCTAACCGGAGGGTGACAGGAACTGTTCTCCGGTGGATCGTGGCCAGGGGGAGGCCGTTGAGAGCACGGGCCTCCACGGGAGAATCCAGTGGCACCGACGGGATGTAGAGCTGCCTGGCGAGGTCCGAGTCAAGGAAGTTCTCCTCGGCCCCAGAATCCACCAGCACGGTCACAGAAAGTGAGTGGTTCTGATAGCTGAGTGTAGCGGGTAGCTGTAACAGATGAGGGGAGGTGGAAGCAGTCCGGCTCACTCGTAGACTCCCTGTCACGAGTGAGCCCTCTTTTTTGCTGGTCTCTTGGGGCAGGAAGCAATGAAGTGCCTCCATGGCCTCGGAGGCAGCCTCAGGGAACGGTGTGGGCGTAGCAGGCTGGAGAGTGGGACTCAGTCGGCGGGAGGGTGCTGAGTCCCTCCAGTGTGCGCGCTCTCTGCGCCTCTCCCTCAAGCGATTGTCAAGCCGGATGGCGAGGGAGATTAGGGCCTCCAGGCTGCCCACCTCCTCCTTGGTGGCGAGTTCATCCTTCAGAGCCTCGGACAGTCCCCTATAGAATGACCTCTGGAGGGCCGGATCGTTGAACCCACTGGTAGCTGCAAGGGCCTGGAATTCCACGGAGTACTCTGCAACACTGCGGGCCCCCTGCCTCAGGGCCATGAGGCGATCTCCAGCGTCTCGCCCCCGAACTGGGTGATCGAAGACGCGCCTCATGTCTGCAGAGAAGCGGGAGTAGGAGGTGCAGATCTCCCCCTGTTTCTCCCACACAGCTGTTCCCCAGTCCCGTGCAGGCCCCCGTAGAAGGCCAATTAGATATGCGATTTTAGCCCTATCGGACGCGTAGGAGGTCGGTTGTAACTCAAAGACGAGTGAAACCTGAGTCAAGAAGGCCTGGCAAGAGCCGAGATCTCCAGCATAGCGCTCAGGAACCGGAACCGTGGGTTCACGGCCTACTGTGGCCAGGGCAGAGGGAGAGCCTACAACCGTCGTCTCGGGGGCATTAATGGGGGTAGGCTGGCAACCTGACGCAGCTAGTGAAGATGCTAACACGGACTGCTGACCAGTAAGGTGAGACATTTGGCTGATTAGAGCTTTAACGCTAGACACGAGAGTCTTGAGTAGCTCATCATGCCGGCCTAGAATTGCGTCATGACTAACTACAGCATGATGAGCGGCTGAGGCCTCATCTGTAGTGCGGTCTGCTGAGCTCATTATGGCCAAACTGTACTGTCACGAGACGGAACTGAGGCTCAAGCGCAGACAGCACAACAGGAGGCACAGATACAATTAACTGATTTATTTCACAAAAACTGAATACAACAGAAAACCTACCAGCGCCCTAAGTGGGGTGGTGGAGAAATTAAGTGCTGAGCTAACTGAGGGAGACCTAATACTAAGATTAACTAAAAACGATCAGGAAACTACTGATGAAAAAACAGAACCCTAGGTCTAAAGGCATAAACTCAGAATGACTAAACTAACAAAGGAAACCTCTGAACCCCAAATGGGCAGGAACACAGAGACGCTCGAGCTGCAGCCAACGCGGCCGAAACGAAGGAGCCTGGCACAGGAGTGGGGAAGAACCAGCTGAAGGGTGGAGTGAGCTGAGGGATTCCAGCGGTGATGATGGTTCCAGGAGGGAAGGAAGCAGGAGAGCTCCCATCGGCTGAGAGGGTCAGAGTCTGCAATGCTTACAGTTTGGCGTCGGTTTGTGGTCTGCCGGTGTCTTAAGTAGTGGTGTGACCACTCCCCGCCGCAGCTGGAAGCAATCCTGATGATTAGAGTTGAGTAGTCTGGATAGTGAGGCATGGAGACCACCAGATGGTGCCAACGGACCAGTTCAGGAGATGCCAGAGGTAGAGGGCATGACAATCAGTTTTTTCAATTGATCCCAAATCAACATCGAATTGCCCCTGCTTTGCTTTTTATGCTCAGAAAAAAGTCGGTCCTTGACTTTCTCAACATAGATGTTACTTTGTTCCTCAGCATTGTAAAATTGTGTTTTTCATGACATAATTTTGATTTATTTGCCTTTTTTTTTCTTCTTTCATCACTTTCAGGTTTTCAGCATTAATCCATGGAAGACTATTCTTGGAGTTTCTATTTCTAAATTTATGAGTAAACTCCTTAATGAAATATTGGAGTTTACTTGAGAGCACAGTATTTCCCTCATGTAAGTCTTTCTCTGCAAGCAAATTACTCCAATTAAACCTGTTTATTGTGTCTTTCAAACAGTCCTGCTCTTTGTTAGGTATCCTGGTTGATTCTTGCTTCTTAGCAGTGGAAATGCAAAATCTTTTACGGGTTAATTTTCTTGTCACCAGAACTAGATTGTGGTCCGATAGGCCTGTGATCATATTAAAGGATTTTCTGATTCTTTCTCGTTTGTTACTGAATATTAAATCAATCTGAGTTCCAGTTTTGTGGGTTCGTCTTGTTGGGCCTTAACTACCTGCGTTAGATCAAAGTTATCACTTATTTGTTTGAGATTTTTCCTGGCTGATCTTTCTTCCCAATTAACATTAAAATTTCCCATTATTATTACTTCTTTGTTGAGGTTGCCAATTAAAAGCGTGCAGTGAAATTTCTCATAAAAGTCAATATTTGCCGAGGGTGGGGAATAAATTACTATTAGGCTAAAATACATTTGTGGGGATAAAATCATTCTTAATCCGATACATTCTAAATCACTATTTGACAAGTCTATTTCCTCACAGCAAATGCTGTTTTTTATGTACACCATGACACCGCCTCCTTCAGATTTCACCCTATCTCTTCAGTAAGTTTGATAACTCGGTATGGTAATGGCTGCAACAGGTGAATTTGGATGAAGCCAGGTTTCAGACAAACATAAAAATCCACATTTGAGTCTAGTAACAGATGTTGGATTTGTTAATTTTTTGATATGAGACTGCGTACACTAAGGTGTCCATCAAGTAAGCATTTTGATTTTATGCTTGAGTCCCATTTTATTTTGGAGTTGTTGACAATTCTGAAGACATTCCACTTCCTGTTCTTCACGACTGCGAGATTCGTAGTCAACTTCCTGTTTTGCTTTGTAGTACTTCCGGTCGTAGCTAAGCTACTTGTGTTAGCTTTGTTCTCCCTTGAATGGAGGTGTAACTGTAACAATTGTTGAGTTGGTGAGTTTTCACCTACATTCTTAGACCATATGGTGATTTCTGCTGAACCTTGGCGCCATAAACAGGATGGTGCAACATTTCCTGAGTTCCTCGCCATCACACAAGGTGATTCCGGTGGAGTACGAAACAGGCCATCCCTCTGGGGAGATCCCGATGCCTCTTCCATCGAACTAACCGCCCCCACCACTGGTCATTGGTACATCTACAGTGCTTGCCGGGAAGATAGAATCAGACAGGTGAGTCGGTTGTTTGAGTGTGTAGTGTTGTGCACACGGTGAGCATACCGGAAGGTTTCCAGTGGTGCTCCTACTGTGAGTAGATGATACATGAGGTCCCATCTGTGCTGGAGCGCTGAGTGGTCCCGGGGCATTGATGGATGTCTCTAGACAAATTGTGATTGTGAACGTGAGGCTTTCTTGTTGTTGAAGTACAGTTTGTGCACTCGACCTCTTGCTTGACTGAAGAGATGTGGATGAATGAGGGTGACAGCTAAGGCATATCTCGCCGTCAAATGAGGTGCCCAGGATAGTTTTATGTCACCATAAGGAAAGTATCTGTCATCAAAAGTTTGTCTGGTATCGGTATAATTGATATTACTTGCCGCCATCTTGGATCAACTAGTGAATCCATGGTCCATAAGTGGCAAGAAAAGAGTGAAAAGTGACTAAAATGGGCCAAAATCAATGAAGAGTGGCAAGAAAAAAGTGGCTTGTAATAGCAAAAGGTATTTTAAAAAAGCACATTTTTCTGTAATTAATTAATCGCAAATAACGTGCTACAGTCTCAGCCCTATTTAAAACATAAGATAATTGTAGTTTCTAAATTTGTCATTATGTAAAGCTATGAAGCTACAATGGTTATGTTGTCTTACCTGAGGGAATGCACACAGGGTGTAGATACGCTGTTACTGTAACAGTACGTTTCCGCTCTGACTCTGACTGATCCCCTGTTGAAGGAACATCTGTAGTTCCATTGATTGAACATGTGTCAGATTCTCTAACAGTGCTAATAAATGATGTGTTGTTTTCACTGAGTCACTTCCTCTCCCGTTTAGAAACACGCTCCCGTCTGCGACTCCACGTTGGAAATGATGCATCTGAACATAATGAATTCAAAATGTGGCATTATTACACCTGTAACGAATGTTATGGGATGTAAGCGGCACACGACAGCTTCTTCAATCGATGCTTGTGTTGAGTTAGTGTATCACACACACACACACACAGAGAGAGAATGTATTCCATCCCCTGCTGTTATGTTTATGCACCCGATCTTTTCACAGTGATTGTGGAAAAGCCGACAAAGCACAAATAAAGCGGATTGTTGCTCTGGTGACGTTATCACAGCAGCTCTCTGCCTCCATCGTACCCCTCGCTCTCTGTTTCATTTCCTCTCCGTCTGACCCGTCGCACTCTTTCCATTCTCTGTTTTTTTAGCCAGCCCGCTGCCACTGCAGCAGAAGCAGAAAGGATTTCAGAGAGACGATCAAGTAGTGAGGAGGATGTGCTTTGCAGGCTTTTTTTTTTTATCTGCAACCGTTTAGACCAGTGGTTCGCAATCTTGTCAGGCAGCGACCCCCAAAATACAGGTCCCATAGAGCGGGGACCCCCACTGTAGCTGAAGGTGGTTGAACACAGACATGAACATTGAAGAACAGTCATGTTCTGAGACAGGGGGGGCATCTATAAGGGTGAATAAAGGGGAGAGATTTTTGGGGTCCATCCATAAAGTCAGTAAAATGATGGTTTATTGTTCCATGAATCTGTGATAACCACATTTATTTATTCATCTGAATAATATCCACTGTTATACAGGAAGTTTACTATTATTATAGTCATCTTGAAGATGGAAATCCTTGTTTTATTAAGAAATGAAATGGCTAAAAAGTGACCATAAATGGTGGAAAAAATGGTAAAATGGGATTTTAAAAACCACAGAAATTGGTTAGAAATTGCAAATTAGAGTGGTCATAAATGAACAAAACAAGTGGTAAACATTGGAACAATTATTTTAAACTGGCAAATAATGGACATAACAAATCGTGAATGTGGTTAAATCGGCAAAAAACAAGCATGAAATATGTTGAAAAGAGGTTAAAAGTGACAATAATATGCAGTGAACGTTACTTTAAAAAAGTAATTAGTTATAGTTACTACTTGATCCAAAAAGTAACTGTGTTAGTAACTAAATTACTCTATAATAAAAGTAACTCATTACCAAGGAAAGTAACTATTTGCGTTACTGTTAAAAAAAAAAAAGTTGCTCTATGTCAAAGAATTCAGGTTTTTTTAGATGCGTGTGTCATTGTGAGGTGCTTCATTAAATTAAAGTTGTTTACAACAGATGTGGACAAAGTCTTCACTACTGGATATAATTAATTAATTTAAAGTAGCGTTTGTATCGTCACCTTAAAAATGACAACTTTTCATCAGATTGCTCCACGCTCACCATCTCTGCTGATTCATCAAATCTGTAGTGGTTGTGTGTGTGTGTGTGTGTGTGTGTGTGTGTGTGTGTGTGTGTGTGTGCTGGCACAGTGTAAAAACACTGGCTCTGATTGGCTACCATGAAACATGACGTCGTCTTAGCCAATCATAATCTCTCACCTTGTTTTAAACCCACCTCCTCTCTACATTGAGTCAGAAGCCAGGGACGCTTTTGGATCACAGTTTATTTAATCAATGCATGTAACGCACCTCATTTAACGTTCAGTAACGATAACAGCGTTGTAACGGTGTAAAAAGTAATTAGTTAGATTACCCCGTTACTGAAAAACAAGCGCCGTTATTTTAAACGACGTTATTCCAAACACTGATAATATGTGACATTAAGTTGAGAAGTGGTGGAAATGTCTTGGAAGTGAAAAAATATGTGCAGACAACGCATTGCAATTTGATGGAGAAGTGGCAGAAATGGGAGTAATGCAGCAAAAATGCATTAAAAGGCGCAAAAATATGGCAAGAAAAAGGGATGGAAATAGGTTCAAATATGGCATTTATTCGGCCCATTAGAACATCCAATTTGGCCCACAGGAGAAAGTACTAATGACAGAGAAAACATGAATCATTGTTTGAATGAAACTCAACAATATTTATAGGTGCTCACAGTTTTCCTGGTGCTTATATCATACGATTGCAGTCATTTTTTTTTGTTAAAAAACTCAAAATTCTTAAAAAATCCTTAAATTTTCCTGAAATTATGCACATCATATTTATATGATAAAGCTGTACCCATAAATAAATAGCACTGAGTCTGTGTGAATGTATGTGTGATCGTAAATGTATGTGTGTGATTGAAAAAGTTTTATACAAATGTTGTATTCATGTATTTTATCATTGTAAATTGTGTAGAAAGGCCCAAACCGGGACATGAGCTGCGAAATAGCCCTAGCTAGAAGCTCTTTATGCATCGCATCAGCTGCAAATCTTAATTGTAACGATGTTGATTGCATCAAACCTGATAAATAAATAAAGAAATTATATACAGTATATATAATTTTAGGTGAAGATCCTATTGGCGGTGATTTCTGTCACTTATTGCTTGGACATTGTCACTTTCTTACATATTTAGTATTTTCTGTAGAGTACAGTAGGGATGTAACGATTAATCGTAAGGCAGTTAAAAATCGATTCTTAGGTATCATGGTTGATATCGATTTTCTGACAATTTAATCGCAGTACTTTTTTTATCCATCCGGAAGTGTTGGCGGCGGGCGGAGTCTGCTAATACTTTCTTTCTGGCTGCCTTCTACTCTTAAATATGTTAATAAATGATTCATTACCCCTTTAGCACCAAAAGAATATCTGTAATATTACTTGAATATCTGTAAAAGTCACGTTTTTCTATTAGCTCTGTCTGCTAGCATAGCATCTCTTCTTCACTGGAAGATATCTGCATGCCAACCGACCACTGTGTTACCAGCGCCCTCTGCTGGTCCAAAAAAATATGACGTAAATCAGTGTAATGACAGTTTTTTTTTTTTTAAAGTCCAATTGTTAAGGCACAAAATACATTTTCAGTTGCACTTTTAAAAGAAAAAGAACTATTATGCAGTTTTGCATTGTTTATTATAGAACCAGAATTTAAATTAATAGGCTTCATTTTCATTTGTATTATTCCTTTATTTATTTAATTCAAGATTTATTTTTAGGTAAATTGCATTGTTTTGAATAGTTTATCAAGGAATTCTTTTGACAATGAAAAATAAAAGGAAAATAATACAGTATTTTCTAAAAAATTGTCTACAGTCCCATTTTGTAAATGGGACTGTATCGTGAACCCAGTACCGTGAATCAAATCGTATCGGGAGTTGAGAGAATCGTTAGATCCCTAGAGTACAGTAATGTAGAAATTACACATTTTGCAGCATAAAATTCATGACCCACTTGAGATTAAACTGCTGAGTATTTGGCCCCTGGACTAAAATGAGTTTGACACCCCTGAAATATGGCAAGTTTGGTGTAGTTGCAGAAAAATAGTAAAAATGAGCAAAAATGGGCTCAAATTGTTGAAAATCAATTCTTATTTTCTTAAAGTCATCTGGCAACCCCCTCCCAGTGTCTCACGGCCCCAAATGTTGTCCCGACCCAAAGGTTGAGAACCCCTGGTTTAAACAATGTAGAGACATCAGTGCTACTAGCTGCTCACATTACCAGGCTTGTTACACTGCAGACTAAGCATGTAGAAGCTAAAAAGCAGAAAGCTGCTGCTGCTGACAGGTCTGTCAGTGAAGAAGAGGAGGAGGAGGAGGAGGAAGAGGTGGTAAACATCTGATTGAAGGTAAGTTCTAAAAAATGCAAATAAAAAAAAGGACAATTCAAAGCAGGAAGCACATTAGGAGAAGCTTCTCGGGGGTGAAGTGCAGACTTGTGATCCTCTTTCCTCTCTCTGCCTTCTTCACACACTTCACGAGTTGCCAAATTAGACGTGCAACTTGTGAGAAAAGTCCTTGAACAGGCAATTATTTCCCGTCTCATGAAAATCCCTGCGTTAGCCTCTGCTTGTTAGGAGATGAATGTGTCTGGTATTTAGCTAGAGTTTGTTGTTGCAGAAAAAGGAGGAGAAGCAAAGCTTTCTGGGGTGACTTTATTACTCCACTACACACACATGCACTAAATGCACTCAGACAGATATTAAAACGTGGGGAAAAAACCAAGGACATCTGCAGTATGTGAGCAATAAAAAATAAAATCACGATCAGGTCATTTCATGTCATTTCAACAAATGGCCCACGCACTGACTTTTTACCAACTGTTTCTTAATGATTCAATAGTCACACTGTACTTTTTTTTAGTTTGATTAGATAAATGTTTTTTTAGATATGAACATACTCGTGAGGGGGGTATGTGTTGATTTTCGCTCGTCCTTATTTTTCTTCCATTTTCATCTTCCAATATGTCAGGAACTACATTACATAGGAAAGGTAAATATGGTATATTAATACAGCTCCACCTACTCTCAGAATATATAAACAGATCTGCGATACATCTGGTGGACATGTCAGCTCCTCTAAATAGTCACAAAGTCAGTGTGTGTTTGGGTCTGGAACATGTTTGGGTCTTCAGTAAACTACTTAGCATATGTCTCAGCTCCTGTAATTAGATTAGCATAGAGCTATGAACATAGACTGTTCACATCACTAATGATTAGTCACATATGTGCATTTGTTCTTGGGTGACACGCTATCTTGAAATTTACTATTTTCATTGGTTAATAACTTCATGTTGGAATGTAAGAAATAATCTGATTTCTTTTTTTTAATTTTTTATAATTTGGGCCGGAGCAGGATCTGGCACCTCCATGATTTTGATCGGTACTTGTTTGATTGGATCCAGCACATCATTTTTACTTTTTATTTTTTTTTAGCATCTTGTTTGCTTTTAGGTGTTTTAATTAAGTATTATATTTAGGGGGGGGGTGCTAGTGAGCACTGCATGGATTAGTCTCTTTTTGTGGAGCTCCATCACACCCTCGCTAAAAGTCTGCTTATAATACACACTTTCATTCATATTTCTCAAAAATGAGCAGCTCTGGAAGACATGTCACCAAGGGAAAACCCTCAAATCCAAAAACTGCCTCCAAGAAGGATGGTGAAGCTGCTCTCGTCACCGAGGAGGACCACAATGCTAGCAGCAGGGCTTTAATGCTAACTCCAGTGACATTCCAGCCTCTCAACCCACGTTGACTGATGTCCTGGCTGCCTTTGTAAAGTTGGAAGAAGATATTAATTCCAGATTCAACACCTTGGACTCAAGACTGCATTTGGTCCTAACTTCTCTCACCGACCATACAGCTCGTATTGCTGACCTGGAAGGGTTTGCAACCGACCATCAGTCCCACATAGTAGACCTCGAGAAGCGGTGTGAGGAGTTGATGGAGAACAACAACGCCTTGAAACGCACGTTGACCGACCTCGAGAACAGATCCAAACGCTCCAATGTTAAAATCACTGGTTTATCAGAACAGGTGGAGAAAGACAACCCAACGCAGTTCATCGCGGAGTTTCTTCCAAAACTTCTCGCAGCAAATTCTTTCCACAGAGGTCTTAAAGTGGACCGGGCACACAGCCCTCACCTTCACGTCCATGCATCAGGATTGCCAAAATCCACCACTTTCCGGTGAAGGAAGTAATTCTAAAGCTTGCCCGTCTGCAATCCCCATTGTCTTTTAATGGAGCCCGGATCAGTGTATTTCCTGACTTCTCACCCGAGATTTCTGAGCAGCGCCGTGCCTTCACGGGAGCTAAAAAGAAGTTGAGAGAGGCCGGAATAAAGCACGGTCTCCTTTTCCCCGCGCGGCTGATCTTCACTTTCAACAGTGAACAGAAACTATTCCAGAAGCCTGCAGACGATGAGGCGTTCATCGACAGGTTTATTACACCTGCTGCTGCCCCGTGATGTGTCGGAAGCACCGTCTCGGCTCGTTGCGGTGCTTCCCTCTGCGTTTTTCTGGTTCCATAAAAAAAGAAAAAAAAGATAATAAAAAAAAAAGTTCCAAGTTTTTTTCTACTCCGAGTGTTACGGACATAATTGTATGAGGGCTGACTGAGCGTTTCAGGATCTCCACCGGTAATGTATCCCATGTTATTACTGGTTTACGTAGGCTGTCTATTAAGACACTTTCCTGCAGTGTTTACATGTTTCTCAGGGTTTATGAGGGAATCCATGTGCCACTGAAGTGGATGGGGGGAGGAGGGTTCTTTTTATGTTTACATTGCTATAAATCGTCTTGTTTTGTTCGCTCTTTTCATACTGTGCCAGCAGAACCATCACTGTTTTGAACATATAACACGGATGTCTCATTATAAACAATGCTTTCATGGTAATCAGTAATTCTGGTGGCAGTCTGACCTCATTGACCTAGAATGTCAGAGGCCTTGGAACTAACTTAAAGAGGGGCAAGGTTTTTTCCCATTTACAATCTTTATCTGGAGACATTATTTTTATCCAAGAAACTCATATCAAACACACAGAACAATGGAGGTTAAAATGCAGGTGGACATCACAGATATATCAGTCAACATTTTCTTCTAAAGCCAGAGGTGTAGCCATATTAATCCGTTGAAATATCCCATTTGAACACATTTCAACCATTTCAGATCCAAATCACCGCTATCTTATAGTCACTGGTCGCATTCTGTCTCGGCATGTAACGTTTTTGAACATATATTTACCCAATTTTGATAATCCTGGTTTTTTTTAGAAGAGTTTTTAGCCTTATTCCGGATTTATCAACCACTCACTTAATGGCAGGGGGAGACTACAATACTATATTAGACTGTTTTACAGATAGGCTTTCCACACGCCCCACCGTTCCCTCAAACTCTGCCGCTACAATAAATGACTTAATTAAATCGATGAATCTTGTTGATATCTGGAGGCTGCAGCATCCGACTGATACACTATTCTTTTTCTTCCCAGGCACACAACTCATACACGAGAATTTTTTAACTGATGCTAAACTGACTTCTAATATAATTTCTACTAAATATCATAACATTTTAGTTTTGGATCACAGCCCTATTGAATTAAAAATTGATTTTGGAAGAGAAAAACCTGCTTTTAACTGGCGGTTTAATCCCCTATTACTTAATGACAAACCATTTCATCAACAATTATCTACCTGTATTACAGATTATTTAGTTTACAATAACACCCCGGATGTCACAGGCTCAACTTTATGGGAAGCCTTCAAGGCTGTAATGCGAGGACACATCATCGCATATGAGTCTAAGCTAAAAAAGGATAGACAAAAAGAATTATCGGATATTTCTGCTTGTCTGTCAGTTCTTGAAACCGGACATAGAGCGAATCCCTCACCCCCCAAACTGAATGATATAATCAAGTTGAAATTCAAATATAACTCAATTCTTACCAATGAAGTGAGTGTTGTGCTTTTAAAGGTAAAACAAAAACATTTTGAATTTGCTGACAAGCCAGATAAATTATTGGCCCGTCAGAATACATACCTACAGGTTAACAGAACAATTCATAGGATTAGAACAAGTTCAGGTCATATTTCTACAGATGCGAAAGAAATTAATGAATGTTTCCGGAAGTTTTATGAGAACCTCTATACGTCTACAGCCACAGCTGATACGGCACAGATTTTTGATTTTCTGCGCTTCCTTCAGTTACCCAACTTAGCTCATCAGCACAATCAGTGCTAAATGCAAAAATAACTCTGGAAGAAATTGTTAAAGCAATACACTCTTTCCCTAATGGAAAAGCTCCAGGCCCTGATGATGTTTAATCACGCTATCTCAACCCGTCGTCTTCCTAAATCTTTATATTCTGCTAACATTTCCCTGATACTGAAAAAGGATAAAGATCAGACAGATCCAGCCTCATATCACCCTATCGCTCTCCTCAGTTGTGATGTTAAGGTGTTCACTAAAATACTTGCCATTGCCATAGAACCCCTGGCTATTAGTATAAGAAACCACCCCTCCGTTGCTCCATTATTTTTAGGCAAAACTGACCATCGTATTTCACTTTATGCGGACGACACAATTTTGTTCCTCCCTCGCCCTGAAAAATCCCTCCCTCCCTCCCCTACTTGAACTTATTCATACTTTTGGTACATTATCTGGCTACACTATGAACTGAGATAAGAGTGAATTTATGCCGCTTACAGGAGACTTGAACCCAGACTTTCTTAAAAACCTGCCCTTTCACATTGTCACAGAAAAAATCAAGTACTTGGAGCTGTTGTCTCTAAAGACCCTAAACTAATTCATAAACTGAATTATCTGAACATGATGGGGAGTCTCAAATCCAACATTGAGGCCTGGAGACTGCTACCACTGTCTATGTTAGGTCGAGTTAACGCAATCAAATGGATGGCACTCCCTAGATTTCTTTATCTCTTTCAAAACGTACATATATTTTTGCCCAAAGCCTTTTTTTAAGTTACTAGATTCCTTGATCTTGCCTTTCGTGTGGGGTTTCAAGGCACACCGTATTTTTAAAAAACATATCACTAAGCCCAAATCTGCAGGTGGCCTTGGTTTGCCTGATTTTTGGTATGATTATTGGGCTGTAAACTGTAGAGCTCTGATGTATTGGAGTGATGCTTATCCAGGTAATGTCACCCTCTCAAGCCCTTCATGGCTGGCGATCGAACAGGATCTTTTGAAAACCTTTCTCCCCGCTCTCCTCTTCTCACACCATTTACCCGTCTGTTTCTCCAACATGTCCAAAGTGTAAATCAGCTGACGCACCCTGGGTCACCTATTCTGGTCTTGTCCCAAACTAAACAAGTTCTGGTCAGACATTTCTTAAAAACCTGCCCTTTCACATTGTCACAGAAAAAATTAAGTGCTTCTCTGTTATGTACGACTTTGTCATTACACCAGATCCTTCTACAGCCATCTTTGGTAGAACTCAACACTTATTGAACTTGTCTTATTTACAACAACAAAAAACATTACAATACGTCATGGTTGTGGCAAAGAGGAACATTCTGTCTCTCTGGAAGACTGGAGATAAACCCTCCATCAGGACCTGGATACAGGAAATGACCAACTTGTTACACATGGAGAGGGTCCGATATAGTGTCTCTCAGCTCTTCAACCTTTAAAATGTGGCACCCATTCTTGTCTTACTTATCAAAGACAACCTAAAGTTTTATTTTGCTTAAATAACTTTGTGCAAATAGTTGTCCACCTTTTTTTATGTATACTGTAGAAACCTTGTACTTGTACTGTCCTAGGCTAATGGGACGTACCGTGATCTTTTAACAGCTGGTGATGATTCCTTAAAAATGTGACTTAGTGTATTGTAAGACAGTCTATAACAGCACGTCTTTGTTGTTGTTTTGTTTTATTTTTGCCCTGCCCTAAGTTTCTTATTTCTCTATTTCCTCTTTGTCTTAAGGTTTTTTGGTTTTGTTATTTTTAATTTTTTTCTTTCTTGTCAATGTACTGTATGTTTATAAAATTGAAAATGTATAGAATATACAGTATATATATATATATATATATATATATATATATATATATATATATATATATATATATATATATATATATATATATATATATACAATATAAGTATTATATTTGGACAGCTGCATCTTTTATTGAGTTGAAATCACTGGAAATCTTATTGTACAAACAAAACTGAATGTAAAAACTGAGTGCGAGTGAGGAAGAGTGGGAAAAGTCAGGCCACGCTTTGGTTGCCGCCCGTCCCTTAAAATACGGAAGCATTCCTTATTTGGACATTAAATGGTGCATCCCGTACTGAGCCAAAACGGCACACTGTTTGTTCCATATTTGCATAAGTCATGTCCGTCAGGCCGTCACATACACACACACACACACACACACACACACACACACACACACACACTCACACACACACACACACACACACACACACATACACACACTCACACACAAACTACAAAATCTGAGAACAACGAACAAAATAAAACTCAGGAAATGCTAAGACCAGCAACAATATCGTGACGGGGTCTACGGAGGACCAACGCTCTCTGTGGTGTGTCCTGTGGCTGTGTGTGTGTGTGTGGTGCCTTCAGGGACTGTTGGAGAGAGAGAGACGACACACTGGCGCTAAACATGTCCAACTTTAGAGGGTTTTCAGTGTCACATGGTGGACTGTCAGACATCAAGCAGCCTCAGGGGAACAACACTGTAGATATGAACAATCATACACCCATCATGTTCTGAGGCTGATACAGTAAGACACAATGTGATTGGATGAATTTAATAAACTAAAAACTTTCATTTCCACCACCATCCTTATCTTTAAAATGTGAAGTATTTATCAACCTCTCACTGAATCCCCAAAGGAAAACAATCTGTTTACTCAAAGTTTGACCTTTCCCACAAACTTTAAATAAGTTTAGACATGCTTCCCCTTGAATTAGGATTTTCTCAGCGTTTCCTAAACTCTTTAGATCTGGATGTGAAGGTCCATTTCAGTGGGACAGTACTCCTGTCTTTTGATTGGACGTCTCAGAGGGCGATTCACTATCTCTGCTTACCCGGATAATCAATCCTGAAATCCCACTTCTGACACAAAGTTTATCCTGAATAAAACTCCTAAACATCCCTGATTGTAGGAAACAAATGGTCTAAAGCAGTGGTTCCCAAACTGTTTGTGCACAAGGTACACCAAAGAACAGGTAAAAATCTGAAGGCACACCTACGCCTTTACAACACGTGTTATCACTCATATCTACAATATTACGGGCGACTGAAAGCTCTCAATTTTCCCTCTCACTGTTTCTCTGTTTAATGTTGTCCTACAGCCTTTGTCACAGTCTTATAATTCCAGCCTGCACAACCGTGGGAACAGCTAAATATTGCGTTCTCTTTTTTTTAAAGAATAGTTTTTAGGTATAGAGTTTGCCTAACGAGTGCGAACAAAGTAGTCAATAAAAATATAATTATTTTTGTGTAGTTGTATATTGCAATAATAATGTATGTGTCCAGTGTTTTTATAACGTCATAGTTTCCCACACTTGAAAAAGGAAGAATTTGACCAGACTCAGTATTTCACTTGTTCTTACTTTTATTCTTTCCAGTGACAACAAAGGTGAACAACCTTTGAACATGAAACAATGCAAATAAATTCATCATTTTTCATCAAACAAGGTAAGTACAAATGAACACAATTTCAGGGAAGTGCATTTGATTTGGTAAAAGTATATTTTAACTTTTTTTTTTATTAATTCAATACAGGTAGTAATCTGTAAAATTAGACATTAAACTAGGTCTACTTTTATAACCTGAAACCTTTTTCCTTACGTATGTTTACAGTAATCCCTCGTTTATCACGGGGGTTACGTTCTAAAAATAATCAGCAATAGGCAAAATTTGCGAAGTAGTCAGCTTTATTTTTTACAATTATTATACATGTTTTAAGGTTGTAAAACCCATCATCACACACTTTATACACTATTCTCAGACAGGAATGAACATTTCTCTCTTGTTTAAACTCTCTCAAAGTTCAAACCTTTATAGGTTTTAAAACATAAACCTGTTTTAAAACATACAGCACTACAGAGTCACTGCTAACGATCAGACATTGATGCTGAATTCAGAGTCTTTGTTGACGATGACGTCACGTTAACATGGACACCGGTCTGTTCACCCATTCAACCATGGAGTAGAAGCTGTGTGTGACCACCTGGAGCTGTAAAACACGGCCTTTATAACCAGGACCGGACTAGGATGGATTAGGTGTGGAGGAGAATCAGGAGTAGCAGCTAAAAGTTCTCTCTGTAGCACTGAGCTATCATAGCATTAGCCACTAATCACAATGGCTTTTTTCACTGGTGGTTTATGTTTATCAGAGGAGAAAAATGAGCGCAGCTCCTCGCTTCAGCAAGCAGTGAAACTCACTAGTTGGATGTGTCACTGGTTGGTGAACGCAGCATTAGCCAATCAGGACACAGAACACAATGCGCGTTTATACGCTGTAAAAAAATGCATCCAAAATTGCACTGTAAAAAAATTTTTACAAACACCAAGGCAGCGAGGGACTACTGTATCTCAATTATAGATATTACAAGTTTAATTTTAATTTACAATCTCTCAACAGAAATACTTTTATAATATACTATTTTCATACATAAATTTAATATGTTCACTCTGAATTTTATTAAAGAGAAATTTTAGTATTTAAATACATAAACAATGCTTTAAGCAAATATTAAACTATTTTCCTTTTTTAATATAAACAACTTAATTCAGTGTTAATTAAGAGTTCATATTTTAACAGTCCAGTCATTATGAGCTCACCAGTAGCCCTTTGGTTTCAGTTCTTTTGCCGTGCGTATTGTGCAGTGCACGTTTCAGCTGTTCTCAGCTCCATGGTTCACAGCCAAAGGCCGTTTATAAGGTCACTTTCTCATCAGTGCGATTGCTCTCAACTGTTGAGGTGCGCCACGGAGAATCATGTGTGTACACCAAGCAGTGTGCACGGCTGCACGCACATGTGCTTGGAGCAGCCTTTAGAACCCAGCATTAATCCTGGTTTATGCTTGACCGGCGCGGGACATTGCAAGGCACGCTCGGAGCACCAGTATGGTTGTCACAAAATCCCACAGCACACCTGGACTTCCCTCACGGCACTCTAGTGTTTTGCTGCATATCGTTTGGGAACCTCTGGTCTAAAGTCCAAATAGTTCAGTCTTAAAGGTTTTACTTCAAGATAAGAGAACAAATTTATATAAAATTACATTATATCAATAGCCCAGAAAACACGGTAATCTGTCAGAAAATCTAGTCTAATTAAATTTTATAATATCTATAAAAGCTGATGTGCTGCTCTGCCCTAAAACTGCCCCGTTAATAAGTGTCTACATTAGTCTTCCTGTTGTTGTTTCTGTGTGAATATGTGTGCTCGCTCTTTCAATAAGCAGCTAAAGATATAAACACTGGTGTGAATATTCGTCACATTTGGTTGTGAGGATAGACATCACTGTCTTTTGTTCCATGATGTGAGTTTAATGCCCGACATCAGTCAGATAAGCCGTCACTGACACGCCTTAAAAGGTGAAACTGCAGATTTACCTTCCCTGCTCTTTGGTGACAGAAAGGCTAAACTGAATTATGGGCTGTCACCTCTAAGTTGATGCAGGACTGCCTCACAACGCCTCAAATAAACTATCTTTTCCCACCTCTAATATGACAGTAGAATAACCAACATTATCTCTTATTTTGGACAGTGTTTAATAAATGTGACTCTGCGATGGTGTAGAACGTATCATTGAAACAATGGGCTCTATTCTCCCATGTCCAAAAAGCCGCGCAGCAGCGCTGTTTTTGGCCCTGTGCTATTCTCCACCTGTACTTAAGTCAGTCACTGCACACCTTCATCCCAGTTACGCCCTGTGGGTGGAGCAGCCCTGAAATGTGGGCGTTCCCATTCAAATCTGGCTTTACGCGCATTCTAAGGTGTGCGTAAGTCCTTTTCCTCTTACGCACTTCTAACCCTGGAATAAGTGCAGCGCCCCCATAAGGTGAAACATTATATTGCACTAGAAATATGAACTTAGTTACATTTGATGTTCAAGTGACACAGATGAGATGACACGCAAAATAACTAAATATTTAAATAAAAAAGCTATTGATGCAAAAAAACCCAAAAACACTCCACATGTATGTGAGATGACAAGGATGTGGTGTTGTATTTGAGCAACAGCAGTCAAACATTTAATTAACAGAATAAATATCTTCAACCACTCCACTTCACAAAAACACCTTTTCCCGGAAGGGTACGAAGAGGAGGAACTATTTAACCTCAGCCCTTGTAGAACGTAATAAAAGTCAATGGAGTTTGGGATTAATCCAAGTGTCACAAAGACTATTAAAAAGGGGGATTACAATCTATTAGTAAGTCCCTGAAGAGCACGTCACATCTTTCCCTGATGGAGAAGCTCAATGATAAAGAACGTTTAGTACAAACCTACAAAATGTTTCTGCATGGAGCCACTTTGGTGAAGTGAAACTGATTAGTTTGAAATAAAACCTGGTACAAACATACACACTTTAAAGATAGAGCGCTGCCTTTGCAGTAGAAAGTACATTGTTTAGATCAAGGGTGTTATTTGAGTTCGGGAGCCAAATATGGACCAGCTTGATTTCAAGTGGGCTGCAAATATCAGATGGGGAAAAAAGAGAAATTTCAACATTAATGTGTCCTAGTTTGCACTTCTACGTAAAGTATGTGGAGCAACAATAATATTCAAGTAATAATTGACAGATGTCAGTCCCTGCAGGATGTTCTCTTTTAAACTTCATTGATTTTGTGACCAATTTGTGTTTAATTTGGATAATTTTTGTAGAATAATTCAATTTACCAAATTGGATGCTCTAAAGGGCCGGCCCAAACATTGGTACAGTCTTTATTTGTGAAGCTAAACACTCCCACACAACTGTCTCACATTTTTTTTAATTTTTCATCAACAAAGATTTGTTATACTTTATTGGGAATTTTTTTTTTAATATTGTATTTTGTGTATTTCGTATTGTGAGCCATATATCATATTACATATCATTCCTGAGTTGACTATTTTGTTACACTCCACAGAGAGGACAGCTGTGAAACAAACAAAGCCTGTAAAACAGGAGTGCACAATACGTCAATTGCGATCTACCTGTCGGTGTACTCTCCGATGGATGAATCACATAAAAGCTCCTCAAAATACATTTTAGATGCAAAGGCATACAAGAAGGACTTAGTCCGCAGGAAAGGGCACGATATTTGGAAAAAATATGGTTTATTGGTGGTGCAGATCTATATGAGTCGGCTCCCTCTTGGATCAATGACAACCCAGAGAATCTTCCGCCTTTTATGAATTCTGATCTCGCCAACTACCTGGATTTCACCAAGCCCTACGCAGCGGAAGACCTTAAATCTTAAAGAAATTTGGAGGTTGGCTGCAGCTGTACAGGCTAGCATTAGCAATGGATATACTGTATATCGGCAGATAACTCAGTAAATGGACTTGGTAAATGGACTTGATTTATATAGCGCTTTATCACCACACTGAAGCAGTCTCAAAGCGCTTTACATATCAGCTCATTCACCCAATCACCCTCACATTCACACACCAGTGGGACAGGACTGCCATGCAAGGCGCTAGTCGACCACTGGGAGCAACTGGGACACTTCGACACATAGTCAGGTACTGGGATCGAACCCCCAACCTCTCGATCAGAAGACGACCCACTACCACCTGAGCCACGGTCGTCCACAGTCAGTTCTAATAATTTCACAGTGAACCTGCAAAGTAGATACTGTAAAATAGTAAACAACTGCCAGGCAATCTTAGATTCAGGCAAATCAAACAGTTAGTCCGTTAGACGTGACTACACTGGACCTCAAGCCTCAGATTGCTATCCTGGCTACATCCAGCGGCCTAGGAAGCAGCAGAGCCTCATACCAGCGGTGTCCGCCAGGAGGAGATGTAAGCGGTGTGATCAGGAGCGGAGCTAGCAACCAAGCTAAAAGCTAATCCTCAGAGAACGCGGCTTCCTTTCATACTGCGTTCTAACGTCCGCTCCCTGGAGAACAAACTGGACTTCCTGAAGCTGGATTTAAATGTAAGAAGGGAGATGAGGGCGGTGGTGTTTACATAAACACCAATAACAACTGGTGCAACAACGCTGAGCTTGTCTCATGTACTGCTCTTCTGATGTAGAACTACTGACTATAAATTACAGACATTGTTCTCCCTGATCTGTGTCATGGCAAATTTTATATTCATCATCATATCCTCAAATGTATGTTCATGTGTACAATTTGTCATGTTTTAATACATGACGACTCCATTAATCTTTACACTTTTGAACAGCTGAATCATGATTAAACAGTACAGATCGTATTATTCTCAGTGCAGCACAGTCTCTGCCAAGGACATACACTGACGTACACACTTATCAAGACAGATAAAGACTGGAGCCAAACCTTCTCATAACATCTTCATCATCCTCCAACATTGCCACTATGGGCATCTGACTCCCTCCCTTTTGTCTCTCACTGTTGGGACCTTTTCTTATCTGTATAAAAAGCTTAAGCTTTGAAACTGTTGGAGCGGGGCGCGGCACTTCCTTTGGACGTCCGCCTGGACGGACGCTAATTTTGTTTCACTTTGTTCCACTTTGTATTCTTTTATTTAGTTTAGAATAAAATCATTTTTTATTAAATCATCAATGCTTCTCCTGGATTCTATCATTCAACCAGAGCAATGAATCATGCCTCAAATGAGGTCAACCGTAAATTCTGCCGTAACAATTGGCGATCACGAACAGGACCATCTTCTGTCCACCCCTCGGACAGAGACTGGAGCACGAACCATCGGTTGAACCTCAAACACCAATTCGGACTAAGGTAAAGCTGCCTTTATAAATATATATATATATGTAAATTTTCATTTACATATATATATATTCGCTCTGTGTTGATTTTTTTTTGAACCAGTCAAGCATTGTATTGATTTTCAGCTTTGAGCTTTGATTTTGATCCTCAGCTGTTCTGTGTTTTGACGCAGTGAATAGCCATGAGAAAGGCTCAAATGGTTGAGGTTCTGTGCTTTTTAATGCTGTAGGTTCTCTCTGGTTTTCTTCGGGCTCGGATATTTTGTTTAGGTCATTATTTACTTTGGTTTTGTTCGGACTCCCACAGCCTGTGAGGTCCTGACCATAGATAGACGGGCAACCAAAGTTTCCAAAACATCCCAGCGGTGTCATGATCTGAGTTCACCTCTGTACCGAAAGCAAAATAGATTAAAACCCCGAACCTAACCTAAATTGTGTTTCTGTGAATCAAACAGATGAACAACCCAATAAACAAATAATATATGCATACGCATATACAATCTTGGTATGATGTGAACTCAGATCATGCTTTCAGGCGAGTTTTACTTTTTTTTTTTTTTTTTATCTTTGTTTTTATTTTGTTTAAACGTGGAATCAGATTTCTCCCTTTGGCTTGGCTTTAGTGCTTTCATTTGACGAGTGTCAGCTTTTTAGAAAGGGAGAGAAATACAGAGAGCCAAACACACACACACGTCGCTGCTGTGTTTTATCTTTTTTTTTTTTTTTTGACGTGTGAACACACACACACACACACACGCACACACACACACACACACACACACACCCACACACCCACACACACACACCCACACACACGTACAGAGAGAGAAAGGGAGAGAGAGAGAGCACACACACAGGCACGCGCACGGGCGCACGCACACGCACAGGCACGCGCACGCACAGAGAGCCACACCCAACAGAGAGAGAGAGAGAGAGGTGGCGCCCCTCACTGGCCAGTTTAGTGCACTACACACTTGTGACACAACATTGTGATTTCTCACTTCTCCCCTGCCGATAGAATAGTGCCATTACACACAGACACTATTTTTATTTTTATTTTAAATTTTATTTTGATTTCATGTTTGATGGGCAACACACACACACACACACAGATGAATACAGTATTTCATTTTATTTTATTTTAATATTACTGTTACCATCATTATCATTTTTTATTATTTAAATTGTTAGTTTCTGTTGGCTTTGTGGTTGTCCCCTGAAGAAACGACATCTTCAATGAAAGAATGAAATCACCTTCAACTCTTACGCTAATGGAATGTCAACATCATTCAAAGGACCAAGCATCAGAAGGAAATGGACAATCAAAGGTGTGTGACCTTTCAGGACTCAAGGACTCAACTCCCATTCAGCAAAGCAATGCTGAAATAACTCGCTCAGTCCCAAGTCAACTCTTCATCGTCTATGAATGGGCCGCATGCCAATGCTGGATTAACACATCCTGCCCCATCATCAAAGACTGAGAACCTGTGGGCGTCGGAGTGGTTGGACACTCCCCCACCAATGAGTTGCGAGTTAAATGCCACGACTACTGCCTGAATGATGGGCAGCAACTGCAGACTGGTCACACGTCTGCTGGAAATCTTCACCAAAAAGACACTGTTTCAAAAGCCACAAGGATACCAAGCAACAAGAAGTCCACCACAGCCTTTGGTGGTAGAGCTAAATCACTTTAGCCTTGAACTTTGGCATGGAGGGGGACAACTAGCAAATAGCCAACAAGCTTCTCCTTCGCACAATACTAACCCCTCTATCTTCTGACTGTGCACTAGATTATTTTGTTTTCATTTATTCTCTCACACGCAGACAGACCAGACATACAGTCACACACCCACATTCATAACTATGAGAAACACAGAACTTCACACAGAACCCTTCTGTTTGCCACATGAGATCAAGTGTGCCCATCATTTATCTTTGCTTTTATTCATTATGTTGCTCATTTATTTACACTGCTTTGGCCTTTATGAGAAAACAACAAACAAAGGGGAAGAAAATAGTGTTACTGATAAGGCTTTTCTTTCATTTATTTTCTTGATTGAGGGGAGGGCCCCCACAATGCAAGATATGGTTACATCCGCTGAAGACAGAGCCCTCTGTTGCCTCAGCTTTTGGAGCTGAAGTTTTAATTTTTATTGGCCATGATTTTTTTTGAGCTCACACGTTTTTCTCCTTTGTTATTTCTGAACGATTCTTCTTTTTCTCTTTTGTTTTTACTCAATTTCAGGAAAATTGAGACAGAGATTGAGGACTGCAGCCTCAACAAGTTTAAAATTTTGACATTTTTTTGACCGATACCTTCGTAAACAATCTGTACCTTACCCTTTTTGAAGCTGCTTGCGACAGACAGCCTAGTTCAACATTCATTGTTTTCATTTTGCGCGCTCCCCCCTTACCGCGTCGGACTGTCTGGCCGGCCCAAAGCCACTCGACAGCAGGGGGGGGTACCAAATTTTTCCTGAGAAAAAATGTCCCATTAGTTGCTATGAGTACATAGGCAATTACTTTTCAAACAAGAAGTCCTGGTTTAATGTGCAGAAAAAGGATAGACCTTGCTAGGGAAAGCACTCTTAGGGGGATAGTGGTCCACCTGATTTGATACATGCTTGGTAACCGAAGACCGTTCTGAACAAATTTCTACGTTCCCTTAGAGTGAGGGTTATTAGAGGTTGCGTGCTCCGTTCAATCTTAAGAAGTGCCCAAAAGAAAGTCCTGACAGTCTGCGTTGGTTTATAATTCTCCTGCTAATTCGGAGGGTTTTTTTAATCTCCGGAGTAACGAGTGGTCGAGTTTGAAATTCTCCCTAGCTTTATATTTTAAATAAAGACACAGGTCGAGAGGTTACCCTTCCCCCATACTCCTCCCAACTTTATATTTTTCTTAAAGTCAGAAGTTGGAAGGTTCCTTGGAAATTCTCCCTAGCTTTATATTTTAAATAAAGACACAGGTCGAGAGGTTACCCTTCCCCCATACTCCTCCCAACTTTATATTTTTCTTAAAGTCAGAAGTTGGAAGGTTCCCTGGAAATTCTCCCTACTTTATATTTTCATAAGGCAAGGTTGAGAGGGTCTCCGGCTAATTCAGATATTTGTTTTAAGTTTCTGGAATTTGCAGCTGTTGAGAGTTTCCCGCGGTTTGGTACCGCGGTTGAGTTTGTTGTTAGGCATGGCCATGCGATTCCTGCCTGATCAGCAGATGAGCAGACTGTCAGTACTGCAAGGGACAATACTCTAAGTGTAGACTCCGCCAAGGCGGAAGTAAAAAGGAGCGTACCTCTTAGTAATCAGACGATACCAGTAAAAAGCAATTAATTAACACTAAAAGGTTGCCAAGCATGAGGGGGCAATAAGAGCTCATTGACCCCGAGAGAGGAGGTGGACTGGCTATCGCCATTGGTGGGTTAGATGAGACCTATATTCTACTTAGACACTATGCAGCAAAACCTTGTGAATGCATGGACGTGAAAATTGAGGCATGAACGTGTGCGGTGCATGAGTGACTGAATGATGACACGTTACGTATGCCTGAGAGAACCGCGTTGTGAGTGCGAATGTGCCGTGGACGTGTCATTGAGTGATTGACCGATGAATGGCTGTTTGACCACACATGTTCCTCTGTTTCACCTTCTTTTCCTCCTGGGTTTTGATGCACTTGATCTTCTCCCTGTTTTTGCCAATTATGTAGTGGGGTGTTCAGAAAACACTGCTGCTTCTTAAAAGAACTATGGTTTTAGGCCTTGGGCCTTCTAAAAAGTTTACCAGGTTTTAAAGGGTTTTTTCTGGGTGTTTAAAAACACCAAACGACATTTTTTATATATGATACCACTTTCAGTGGAATGACTGGCTTTGACCTTGACTGACCTTACATGTTCAGTGTCCATGTTTTTTTGTTGTTATATGTGTATACTCGTTGTGGTGTGCACTTGTCTATGTCTTCGTCTTAGTTGTTGTTATTATGTAGCTTTTTCCAAAATACAGGTCGCTGTAAGGAGACGAATCAGATCCAACTAAAGAAAAGAGATATTTTAAATTATCCAGTTAAGTCTTAATGGTTTCCTCTCTTTCTGTTTCTGAGTGTTTCCTAACAGAATGCCACCGCCTTCTCGACTCCGATCCTTCCTCCAGCCGCCATGCCTGGTCACTGCTTGTTATGATGAAGGATGAGAATTAAAGGGAAGTATTGTCCATAACTGTAACTGGGAAACAAAGGGGAAATAGATTGAAATAGACACGTGACAATATGACATATTGTGGATGTTCTAACATAATATCTATTCCAGAGACTACAGAGACTTCCAATCCAACTGCGAAAGTGGGGACAGATCTTCAAATTTCCAAAAGGAGCGTACAGTTGACCCTGGCTTTGACCTTTATGGCTGAGGAGAAGGAGGTCGAGGAGGTTGGAGGGCACAAAGGCAGGCGGACACAAGAGAGAGGAAAACGGAGACACATCCAAAATGATCAGATAAGTGATTTTCCAATGATATTTATCATATGGTTTTAAGAATCCAAATGTATTCTTATGTAAAAAAAGGGAAGGGAGGGGCCAACGTCCCTCTGATTCTTGATTTATATTTTATCATAGGAAAATATACCTCAAACCCTCCAACTATTTTCTTCTTGTTCCACCAGCACTTAGCGTGCAAGACCATAAAACACCTTCACTGGGTTTAGACACTTTTAAGGGAAAAATTAAGTGTTCTCAACATTGGGTTGGTGGCCCAATCTGGGTCGCCTGAGATTTAAAAAAGGGTCCTCCTGAAATTCTTGATAATTGATTGAAATAAGTTTAAAGTTGAGTAACTTCCAAGCATTTAAGGAAGCTCTCCAAACCGTGCTGGGGCTCGTCACCCCTACGAATGGGATAAATACAGAGAGCAAAAGACAATTTGATTGTTCGACTCAACTTAACTTTAATTCTGTCTAACCTTAAAGGGCCGATAATCTCGCTAAACTCTGGTTCAGACACAGAATAGGAGACACTTTTGCCACCAATTGACCTTCAAAATTAAGTAAATTACATCTCAAATAATAATTATGAGGGAAAATAATGAAATAAATGAACTGACAAATTCAGCTCTATAAAAGAATTGCTATGTAATTAGGTGTGGAGTGTTAACATTATTCAGAATAAATAAAGGATAGAATAAGATTTCTCCTTCACAAATAAGAGATAGCAAAGAAAATGAAACAAACAATTTAAATAAATAAATAACATTATTTATTTATTTGGTTAAACTCATTTAGCTTTCTCACATCTCCATGTCTCCCAATTGTATGTATTCATCTTGAGAAGACATGTAATCACACTCCACACTTCTCCGTCTGACTTGCATGTCCTTCTCCGTCCGACTTGCATGTCCTTGTAAACAGTGGTTCTCAAATTGTTGCTTCTCACCAGGTAAGTAGATGTACCACAGATAATCACTGCAACTCCAGCTATGCTTCTTCTTACTCCAGGAAAAGAAAATCGAATTAATACTTCCTGCTTTTCTTTCAGCCTCATATTTTCCCACTCGCGTGCGAATGGGCTACAGAGCTAGCATGGCTAAAAGCTCACTAACCCACACCTAACCATTGTGTGATTGTGCAGCAGCACCTTTTAGGATCTGAAAAGCTCTCAGATCCTGACCTCTGACCTGTCTCTGCCTTCCTGGCCATACTAACTATTCATTTAGTTAGTTAACTAAACCTAACACCCCTAAACTTTTATTCTATTCTATTCTATTCTATTCTATTCTATTCTATTTTATTTTTTATTTTATTTTATTTTATTTTATTTTATTTTATTTTATTTTTTATTTTATTTTATTTTATTTTTTTTTTTTTTTTTTTTTTTTTGGTGAGTGTTTTTCCCCCCCACCCCCTTTTTTTCTGTCCAGGTACCAGCTAAAGCCTACCAGGTACCAGGTACCAGCTAAAGCCTCAGTAGTGGGATCGCGCATGTGTTCAGGTACCAGCCAATCCCAAGAGTTTTGTTTTGGTGTTTTTCCCCCTCTTCTGTTCAGGTACCTTCCGATCCCAAGAGAGGTTGCCAGGTGTGTGGAGACTACCCTTCCTCAGACAACAACCAATCATCTACAACGCCGACCGGAACGACCCACACGGCAGTGAAGGTCGCGGAGCAGGCAACATGGATCCAAGATGATTGCCGACACCAGCTGATGCTGAGACGGAGGCTGACCGAACAATGAAGGGGGAACCGACAAGGCCACTGAGACACACACACAAGAAAACTCTCTAGAACAAGGGCCTAGCTTTGTTTATAAGCCACACCAAATGCTCATAGCTAGGTTGAGGGAGGACAAGCTCACACCTAGCTGCAGGAATACAGTCATAAACCCTTCTGCTACGATTGAGGAAAATACTCAAGGTTCTTCACTCATGATGCTATTGGTTACCCCAGTTACCACTGAACTCAGCCGATGAAGACGAGTGATGTCCTTGATGCAAATGATGATTTTTGCTTATCTAGATGCAATAAAGGATGATTTTTGATGATTCATGCCATTAATAATAATGATGAAGAAGTTTATTTCCACATTTTTCTTGATATATCTGTGCCTCACAAAAGAAGAATATATCCAATGTATGACAATAACGATGCTAATGGTTAACCCTGACAGACAGCAAAGGTGGAATATAATAATTTTGTTTCTTGATTTGGTCGTTGAGGCGACCAAAAGTGGGGAATGTCATGGCAAATTTTATATTCATCATCATATCCTCAAATGTATGTTCATGTGTACAATTTGTCATGTTTTAATACATGACGACTCCATTAATCTTTACACTTTTGAACAGCTGAATCATGATTAAACAGTACAGATCGTATTATTCTCAGTGCAGCACAGTCTCTGCCAAGGACATACACTGACGTACACACTTATCAAGACAGATAAAGACTGGAGCCAAACCTTCTCATAACATCTTCATCATCCTCCAACATTGCCACTATGGGCATCTGACTCCCTCCCTTTTGTCTCTCACTGTTGGGACCTTTTCTTATCTGTATAAAAAGCTTAAGCTTTGAAACTGTTGGAGCGGGGCGCGGCACTTCCTTTGGACGTCCGCCTGGACGGACGCTAATTTTGTTTCACTTTGTTCCACTTTGTATTCTTTTATTTAGTTTAGAATAAAATCATTTTTTATTAAATCATCAATGCTTCTCCTGGATTCTATCATTCAACCAGAGCAATGAATCATGCCTCAAATGAGGTCAACCGTAAATTCTGCCGTAACATCTGTTAAAACTTTTGTCAGTCTATAAAACTCCTGATGTTTTTCACGTTCTGAATGATTAGTACAACCAAAAACACGGCAATAGTTCACCATTTCCTCTCAAAATTTGGGATTTGCTCGTTTGTGTGCTGTTTGTAAACCGGCTGCTCATCTCCAAAATGGCGACTTCCGGGTCGATGACGCAGTAGATGATGCGCCGTGAAAACCCTCTATGCTAAAAATGAAACCTAACAATTCAGCTTTTGACCTCAGTGTGAGGGGGCGCTACTGCACTAATCTGTTAATTTACAACCTCTAATAATCAGTAGAAGAAGAAACAATTCCAGTCATAATGCTGCTCACACCGGCCAGACCACGTACATTTATTAACAGCATCTTCAGAACAACCTACGTGTGTGGAAGCTATGGAAGTTCCTCTGAAGAACAAAATTAGCTACAAATACTAAACACTCTGTGCTACTGACTGACACTGATACATGTGCTTTTTTATTCTGGCTCTTTGATGAAGTGAGCAGCTGTGTTTGGTGCTTTGCATTTGCAAAATATTTTTCTTTGTTGTATTTTTTTATATATATTTTAATCAAACTCAGTTTTTAAGTGTTACTGTTTCAATATCATGTTTGTATTTGAATACAAAGAAGTGGAACAAACTGCTGATTTTGAATGTGGTCTCCCTGATGGCTCCGCCTTTACCCCCCTCCCCCTCCCCTTTGTGCTCCATCTCACTCACATGCATGTGCACAGCTGGTGCAGAAGAGGAGCTCAGCTGAGATGACTTGTATTGTGTTGAAACGTCGTTGTCTCATGTCTCATTCAGCACTAAGTAAACACTAAACTTTACTTATATACTGTATGTTAAAAAAATTTGACCAAAAACTCTGTTTTAACTCTGTCAGTGGTGACGTGCTTTCAGTGTGAGCTCATGCATGTGAGGGGTCGAGAACGAGCAGGGAGACGTGATTAGTTAAAAAATAAGGTTTTTTTTCCATTGGTTGAAGTTATTACAGACTTACAGCTGCTGGATTTTCTTTGTTCCTTTTCAAGTTCTATCAGGACATGAAGACAATTTCAACCAAACTAAATCTAAAACATGTATCTGGAGGAAATTACCTACCCTAGCTTTAAATTGTTAAATGTTTTGCACTTTTTAATAATGAATAGCACATTGATTTGCCTTGTGTATGAAATGTGCTATACAAATACATTTGCCTTGCTCTAATATTATACAAATATTGAATAATTATTGAATAATTCTAATAATAATAATCATCATCATCATCATCATCATCATCATTATTATTGTAATTATAATTGTGTAAATATTAAAATGTAATTATTTACAATTATAACCCCCCCCAACACAGTAGATCGTGAAGAGCTGTCAGTGGTAGAAGTAGCTTGCAAACCAAACAAGTGTGTGCACCCCTGCTGTAAAACATAATCAATAATAGATATGATACATGTTACTGATCTGTTATTGTATGATGTCATATTTCATGTCTGATTGGAAAATTATAGTACATTTACAGACACTGCAGGTTCGTTTTACAGTTTAATTTGAGATTAAACAGTGATGCTGCTGCCGGTGAATCAAAAATATTTAATTGAATTATTTTCATTACCAGTTATGAATCAACAATCGTTACCTCAGTGTGAAGGGATGAATAACACTGTGAACACAACACGGCACGATTAGAGCAACAAATGCTTCATTTAGACTCTGTCAGTGTGGCACTGAGTGCTTTTAGAGTCTCATGCAAAACAGCTAAAGATTTTTGTGTAATTTCAATATCAATATAACATGTATCGGCCGTAGGTAGAATCACAAACAGGGATGAGGGCTCTGGTTAACGAATGAGGTGAATTTGATTGTGTGAATGAGTGAATGCTAATGACACATATGCTAATGTGTCCATCCATTTCCTGCCCCACTCATTCCTGCTTTCAGGATGCACAGCCCCGAGGCGGCAGAGCCGCAGAACCCGGCCTCGCAGGGCGCCGCCCAATCAGGGTCAACCCAGAGCTACACCCGCAGGCATGCTAGGGCGCAGACCGTACCACTCGCCCCGGAAGACCGGCCCAGCCAGACCCCAAGAGCACTCGCGGAAGTTGGAACCCCCAAGGGTGAGCCCCCGGGCCAAGTACCCGCGGGGGGCGCCCCCCACCCCAGCCCACGAACTGGCCACAGCCCAGCAGGACCACACAGCTCAGGCTCCACCCCCCACCAGACAGCGCAAGCCACGGGACAATACCCCCCACCGGCGGCCGCCACAACAGGAAGAAGTCACCCCAATGACACACATCCAGTGCAGAACAGCAGCCCCCAGCCAAAGGTGCCCCGGACCCACCCACCGGTCCGCAGATACCAGGACAAACCTACCAAGCGGCCGATACCAACCTCAACCACCGAAACAGCTAGAGCCGCACCCAGCAAACAGCATCATTCCGGAGCTCCAAGCAACCCCGTCCCAACCCCGGCACAGACGCCAGCACCCCCACAGGGGGTGCCCACCCCCGACACCGGCGTGGCAGGCCGCCCCAGAGTGAGTCCAAGTAGACAGAGCAGTGGTCAGAGGAGGGGAACATTGTTTCCTGGTACTGTGGGTGTCTGAAAAGATTCAGGAGAAAGTGGACGGACTGAGCCCAGCGGACCGAACAGGAGGAGCCCATCCTGTAGAACTGTTACTAATCCTGGTAAGTTTTTTTTCACCCTGTTGTTAACCTACTACCAATACGCTTGCTACAATATTCCCTCATTATTATTATGAACGTTATGTCCAAAGTGGTGCAGGCTAGCCAGTTAGCCGCTGGTTAGCTAGGAAACAATAACAATGCTTTTATATTCCTGAAAGCAGTAGCAGTATTTTATTGACCTGTATTCAGAACTTCTACACAGCACTGGTTGGACTGGTGTTGTTTCCAGTGCAAGCAAAGAGGCAGGCTTTGGCCCTTTGCAATAAAAAACCCAGAATCCTTTTTTAAGTAAACTACTACAGTGCCTGTCATATGTATTCATATAGGGGAGCTCAAGTAGAGTTGTCAATTATGGCCAAATGAGTATGTGTGCTTGAAGGTTGGGTGTACAAAGAGATGTACATCTGTACTCTGTAGTGTTACAAAAGGCTTTTATTTGTGGGTGCAAAGTAAAATAGCGTGTGTAATTTCTGTGGTTTAATTCTATGGGACTTGTGCATTATACATTGGTAAATAAAGTTTGCACCAATGTTCGCTGGACTTAAGCAAATGGATAATAAATGTCCAGGAGCGTCCCCTGTCCTTAAACCCTGCTTTGGCAAGGAAAAACTCAGAAAATCCAGTGGGAAAATTAATTACACACAAACATGTCATGTACATCCAACAAATTACCATAGAGAAGAGACACAGAAACACCAAAGGCCCCCTCAGCAGATTCTTCTCATATTCTGCCTGTAGTGCCAATGGAGCGCGAAATGTAACAACACGCTTCCCCAAATGCCTTTGTTTTGATTTTCTTTATTTACGTAAGGTGTGCATTACATTATAAACACGTGGTGAAAATATCAGCATTAATAATCTTTTCCTGTAAGTTAAACCGCAGTAAAACCGAAGCGCAAAATTCAAATCATTGGATTTTGGTGGTGGCCGCTAATATGCCCACTGCAGTGTTATGTACGTCTTCTTTAATCTTTTATTTTCTTTGTAACAAAGTGTTCTAACACCAGCCAGAACCAAGCTTTGCTCATCAGACTTTTCTTCAACAACCTGTCGGCCACAAGAGAAGGACCACCGACCACAGACCCATCAGAACCGAGACCCTCTGGATCTCAAATTCTAATCGGGCCTCAAATAATTGCAGCCACATTATTCTATACTGATCTTATCATAGCTCACACACACACACACACACACACACAGACTGAAATCATGCTACTTTTCTTTCCTTCTGTCTCTACTAAGCTTTTACCTTTAAAGTGTAAATACATTTATCCTTAGTTTAGTGAGCGTAGCGCTCTTTTAGCTTTATTGTGTTAGTAGGTTTTAACTTGTTTTGATTAATAAATGTTTATATTTTGAGAAGTTGTCTGTGGTTCATGAAAATATTACAATCATAAGGTTTGTTATATTGAGAGTAGACAGTCTTGACAAGAGTTCACAACCCTGGATGACAAGGTATTAATAACTAATTAAGTGATCTGAAACACTTTAACTCCATTTCAGATGGCACCTCCTAAGGCAAATTACTGTAATATTAATCATAATTAATATTATAAATCTTATCACTCCTTGTCCAAGCTCATCCTCCTACACACACAAATTAGAAAAATCCACACAAATGCCACAGCCTAAAGAGGGCCACGCTCTATTGGCTGATGAGGGTGCCCTTCAGACAACTTGGCCAATCAGAACGGGCAGGTAGGCGGGCTGTTATACTTAGTTAGGTTTCACGGAAATGTCCGTGTTTCAACTGATAAGTTTCCTTTACTACATGAAGTCTCCTCCTCACTGCCCCATGTCTATATCAGTCCATTTACAGCTTTTTATGGTCACTTTTTACTGGAACCAGACTGATACACCACTTTGCCTGCTCTTCTTACGTGAACTATCTACGCTCCTACTGTCCGTCCACCTCGGAAGCGTCTCCATCAGCCTCAGAGTCCAGTGATATCAACAGCCACCAACAACTTCCAGGAACCATTGAAACTTCAGGGAACTCTTCCGTGTGTCGCAACTCTCTCTCTAAACGGCTTCGTGTGCGTTCAGCATCTACATCCAAATGCCACGTGGTGAAAATAGCGTTTATAATGCCGTATCTGAAAAGAAATGTGCATTTTTCGTTGTTTGCTTTAGGCACAGCTGCGGCCATGGCCCACCAATAACTTCCGGGTCCTGTCCGTCCGTCTAAACAACAAACAGTCAAACTAACATGATAATGAATGTTTTGAAATCACAAAATAAGCGTGCACACACTAGGGTTATGTGCATGCTCATAATCTTTCAGTGCCCGTCAGAAGTACAGTATGTATTTATGTGGGAGATGAAGTAGAGTTGTCAATTATGGCCAAATAAGTATGTGTTTGAAGGTTGGATGTACAAAGAGGTGTGCATACTCTGCACTCTGTAGTGTTATAAAGGGGTTTATGTGTGGGATAATTCTATGGAACATGCGCATGATAAATTGATAGTTTCCACCAATGCTGCAGTTTAGGTAGAATCTGATAAATGACATGAATTCATACAAATACAACTATTTGCACCTTTAGCACCAGGATGATCCAACCACGGTGCTCCACAAAACGCCACAGGAAATCATTCCTGCCTGTGGCGATCAAACTGTATAATACATCAGTGTAACCTCACAGCTTGATTGTTGTAAATATCTGTATCATATTTGTATACAAATTTGTATATTATTATTATTATTATTATTATTATTATTATTATTATTATTATTATTATTATTATTATTATTATTTAATTTTTTACTACTGGAATGTGTGTGTATCTAATCCTTATTTTTAACAGTATTTTATTTAATTATACACTTATTTAACATTAATTCTTAATTTCTTTGTTTAACGTTCATTCTTTTATTTGTGATCTTTTCTTGAGCAGCTGTAACAAAAGCAATTTCCCCCTAGGATAGATAAAAGGATTCTGATTATTTATTTAGCATTCAACATTTCTTACTGCAGGGGTGATTATCATCCAAGATTAGTAATTAATATACAGAAAGTTGTAACTTAGCGAGCAGACTGAGAATGACTTCATCTCTAAATCATATGTGTGGCTCACACTTCCAGAGGAAACTTGGTGTGTGTGTGTGTGTGTGTGTTCTGTTTTGTTTGTGTGTAACCCTTATGATTCTCTTTCTGTTTTTCTGAGTCTTTGTTTATTCAGTTTGTTGAGTCTGGCCTCTTGCGTTAACTCTTGTCTTTGTGTTTCCAGGGATACCTGCTCGTGACTCCACCCACCAGTGATGTCAGTGTGTTTGGGTTGTGAGTGATGTTTTGCATCCAGGTGTGGCCCGCTGCCAATTAAGCTTCCCTCACTATTTAGCCGAGTGCTTGGACACACTGTGGCTACTGGATCATTGTTAATGTCATTGTTACCCTCCCTGTGTCCTGCGGGATTTCGTCTCCTGCTCCTAGTCTTCCCTGAACCTCCTTTGAGTTTTTATTTTTTGGTTTTTGTTAGATTTTTCAATAAACATGGACTCGATTCATGAACTTTACGCCTGCCTGCTACCTTCATCTCTCTCTGCATTTGGGTCCACACCTTCCACATATTGTGACATATATATATATATATATATATATATATATATATATATATATATATATATATATATATATATATATATAGTTGGTTTGTAAATCTGTTTTCACATTGTGTAAATAAAGTTATTTATTCTGTATATCTACAATGACTTTGTTCTTTATTTAATGCCTACTTGTATGCACACACATTTATTTTTTTCAGTTTATGTAATTGCTCTTTACATCCACACATTCTGAGTTTCAAACATCAGCATGTTATTTTGATAGATAACCTGTCCTGCTGCAGCACATACTATTAGGTTTTTATTTTGATACATTTATAGGAATAAAAAGTGCATGCAATACTTAAGGAGTAGGACATTAAAATAAAAGAATGCAATTGAGATTTCCTCAAATCAAACAATTTATTGAAACAAATCAAACAGTAGCAGCAGTGGGTATAAAACAAATGTGGGTCAATAAGATGTCATGTGTCCTTAATCATTAATAATAGCACTAACACAAGTTGAACAGCATGATGAAGAGGACACACAAACATGTATATTTAAATACAACAGCATCCCTTCAGTCACACACAGTAGGTCGTCGGTCTAAATGCGGATGGATGGAATGACATCTGGACACACGTAAGTTTGACACAAACTTGCTGATTCTGGTCATATTGAGTCCCAGCAGCAGCACAATCATGGACATGCACAGACAGTCAGCCTGAACTCACTCAGTGCCATTGACGAGATAACTCGTCATTTGCATTTTTTCTTGGGGATTACTAGAAAACACTCTGGCGGAGGTTCCTCATCAATATCTAAGCTGTGAGGTGTTGTAGTGACCAACTGTACCCTGAAGATGGAAGCAGTACACCTTTAGATGAGAGATTCGCCACTAATGCTACCCAGCAAAGGAGGAAGAAACAATAACGACTGACATTATTGTGCTATGAAGTGATATTGTGAAGTATCCAGCAGCTCACAGCTCCACATACTAACACAGAACATGTATGGACATGAGTACATTATTAATAATGTTGCGATGGTGCGATAAAACATCATCGCTGCGTGTCTGGAGAAGAGGGAAGGGGGAATGGGTACAAAATACCCCCAGTCTGTGAGCCAGAAAGCAAAATAATAGGTGACATGTAGGAGGTAGCAGCGCACCATTGGATGAGAGATCATCCATGCTCAGCAGAGCTAAGAGGAAGAGGAGGAAAGGTGTTTACGAGACAGAAAATGGCGCTACGTACAAGAGTTGACGTTCCCAGCAGCGCGCACTCAACCAGAGCATGTGTGGAACTCATGGATAGTGTGGTGATGGTGAGAGAAAACGATAAAAAAAAAAAACGGGGAACGCAGTGACACTCTGCATGTCCGGGAGGAAGAGGAAGTTGTTTTTCTCAGCTTTTTGCTCTGAAACTTTTGCTCTATTCAATGGCTCATTACGGGGGAACAAAACAAGCCAGAAACAAATTATTTGATGAAAGTAGAGGCGTGTCAGATTTCAGATAGTCATAGTAGAAAATATTCTGTGGGTTTTTAAAAATCAGTCAAAATGCTCAAAAATGGCTGGCACTGAGGGGGTAGAAAATCTGAAAATGGCTGGCACTGAATGTGATAAACACACATCAAAATCAACTTATTGCTTTTATCTGCTATACAACCGTAGTCGTAGCTAAGTAGCTGACACTAACTCGATTATTGTTGAGAAATAAAATGTTTTTGATAATTACCTTTGTTCCCAAACGTTGTCGCATATTCCTGTGACTCCAATGAAGACGGGTAGAGTTTTTCGGCTGAATCCTTACGTCGGATAAGATATTATTCATACAATGTCAACAAAAACTTGAAAGCATGGGCTTCATTATGGCACAAATGGGTAAACTGTTACGAAATCATTAATGTACTGAGGATTTACGGTGACGCAAGGATGTGGCTCTAGCTTGCCACTTTTGCGGTGGAAAACCAAACTGGTTCTTCAGCTAAACCAGAGTAGCTCTACCTTTGCTCCAGCTCCAACAATAGCTACAGATGAAAACTATGTGCTCTTGGTAGAAAAGTATGAATGTACACATGTTGCAAAATGGGAGAGCTTGTAGAATGAGATGTGAACTTATATATAAATATATAAAAATCCACAATATACAACCTCCCTTCACATTCTATAAGCTCTCCCATTTTGCAACATATCTACTTTCATAAAAAACCCTGCTGGGTTCATACCTGATGAGCAAGCAGAGTAGTATTGTGATCAAAACCATTGATCTGAAGCTCAATGCTGATGCTGTCCTGTAAATAGTTTGCTAATCAACAATAAATATAACAATTTCTGATCAACCCATATCAATTGCATGCTTAAAATAACATACCGGTTAAAGTCCCGCCCATTTCAAGACAACCCGACCCACTTCCGGATTAAATACCTCCCACTTCTGGGTTAAGCCCCGCCCACTTCGAGTACGGATACAGATATAGATCATTTATATGGTTAATAGATACAGATAAAGATAATTCTGTACTCACTCATCCCTAGTAGATAGGTGTGGTTTTATGGTTTGTCTTGCCTACAAGAGGTGGTCTGGACTTTGAGCTGAGAGAAGAAAAATCATTTTCAAGCCCAGGCCTTCAATCTGTATCGGACTAATTTTCTTCATATCATATTTTGGCGAGCCAGCCAGGAGGTTTTTGGAGCCATGCACGGCAACAGGATTTCAGTTTTGTTTAATAAGCAACATCTTTAAGGTAAGAGCAGAATGCCTGTTGAACTGACATTTCTGCCAAATCTGAATCAGTTGCCCGTGATTCACCAGGCCTTTAAATATTAGAATTATTGAGATGTGTGATAGTAGGTATGGTGTTTCTAAGGGGTGTCTAACATTGCAAGAGAACGTTGAGCCAAGAAAGGAAAAAAAAAATGTCAAGCACAGGCCTTCTATCTGCACTGGAGTGATTTGACCCACGTCACTAACAGTGATAAAGCCCGCACACATTACATCAGAACAAGAGCGGTACAATATATTGATATTGATCTTGTTATATTTCTTATTAGCATTTGTAGGGAACCAAACCCTCCAAGTTGATCTTTGACTTAGGACACTAGTTTCACCAGTCAATGGAGTCAGAGAGTCTGCCTTCCAACATCTGAATCGTGGACCAAACCGTGGTCCCTCTTAGTCTGAAACCGGCTGCGATCATCCCAGAAGGGGTTGTGGATCGGCCAATAGAATCACTGCTGTTTAACGAAACAAAACTCAACGGCGGCACGCCAGCGCAGCTATACTGCCACACGGACGCTGTTCCTGCAAACCCAGAACGTCTCCAGGTCCAACCAGACCGTATGGACCAGTGAACAATGGACCAGCAGAACTGACTCACTTAAACTACAATACAACCTCATTCAATACAACCCCATACTTACACTCCACTCACAATCCACCACATATATGTTTGTCCGTCTCCCCCCGTCTGTCTTCCCTCTTTGTTATGATTTTATTCTTTGATTTTACAATAGTTAGTCTAGATTAGTTTAGAATAGTGATTCACTTTACTTCATGTAATCCTCACCTTTATTAGCTTAGAAATGCATTTCATCATGGTTTAATCACCACATTGTTCTCGTTTCTTACTGGATTATGCAAATAAAAGGTTAAACTTAATCTTTGATTCCTCTGATTCATTAAAGCTGTGATGATGGTGTAGATTTACTGTTAGAATCTACTTCCCTGATTTAATACTTTGTTTAGTCGAAAGAAAAACTTAGACACATTTCCTCTTTTTAAAGAGGTGGCACCCAGTAATTCATTGAGCTAATATTAATAATCATAATTAATATTCTCATTCATATAACCCATTATTAACTACCCTTGTTCTCCTACACATTCAACTACAAGATACAATTTCAGTATTTTATTGTCATTTTTTAGCAATATACCTGTAGCATGAGACATAGACAACAATAAATACTTAATAGTTAAAAGCAGTTATGTTATATGGTAAAGATTAAACAGTTCATGGAAGAATAAATTGAGCTTAAAAGAAAGTTCATTGAGGATAAACACTTTTAGTGGAAATTGTTTTTTACAGTGTAGATTATTACATTATTACATGTTTGTAATTTGAATCTTCTTGATTTACTAGTAATGTGTGTTCAGAAGCACGCGCCAGGCAGTAATATAGTGAGACGTTTGTCACCATTTCTGCAGGAATAAAACCTAATGTGCTACAAAAAGGATCAACCTGAGTGTCATTCTAAAAAGTGTATTAGCACTGACACATATATTAGTGTGGAATAAAGGGGAACTCTGGAGCTTTCTCAACTCACCGTTTCAGTTTCATGTAAGCTGCACTTGAGCAGGTCACTTTGTGGTAACAACAACCTCTGACTATGATGCAGTGCAGTAACTGCTGGTTGCCCTAGGAGATGGAACAACACTGCAGCATTTAACAGGAGCTTCATTAAAGCACAATGATTTCCTCCTGAGGAGGCAGCATAATGTTGGAGGCTACACTGTAGCACAGACGCAGTTCACAACATTCATCGTTTAGCATTTGTCGGAAAATAAATGCTAATAGCACGAGTGTGTCCTGGAAATTTGTTTCAAAGAGCGATGTTAAGTTGGACTTTACTGCTGTTTAAGCACATCACAGACATTCTCAGTTCTACCACACATTGTTGAAGGAATGACATTTTTATTTCCCTCTCTCCCTCTCTTTCTCTCTCTCACACACACACACACACACACACACACACACACACACACACACACACACACACACACACACACACACACACACACACACACACTCAGATGCATTACTGTACACACATTTTTGCTAAACAGGCTATGATGCACTGAAGCTAAGCTGCTGTATAATGTGTCATTCAGCTATTTTATAACGTGCACGCGCACAAGCCCTATCTTACACACCCTCCATCTGGCCTTGTCGTGAGAGAGGGCGTCAGGATAACATGACACACAAAGCCTTTAAATCCATTGAAAGATTCACAGGGTGTCAGACGGAGGAGCCATGTTTGGGGAGAGCGTACACAGTAGCGATATGTGTGTGTGTGTATGCATGCGTGCATCCGTTTGTGTGTGTGACCTCAGAACGCCTAACGTTAAACTGACATGGCCTAAGCTACTACAGTGTGTGTAAACATGACTACTCTATTACTACTGTATGCATGCCAATGTAAACATATAACATTTGAATAGCATCATCACCATCAGCAGCAGCAGCAGCAGCAGCAGCAGATGATGATAAAAGGAGCTAGGTAGCGTACCACTAGCCCAAAGAAAGCTCCCAAATGGAATGAAAGAAGTCATGCTGCAGGGTGGAAGAGAAAAACTATTTGATGCATTACTCAATGTGTCAAAAAGTGTTTTTCCAATTTATTCCACCTAATTTTAGGAGAGTCAGAGGGGCATTTGTTTTTAGAGCAGCCTGTGGAGAGATGAAGGCAAAAAAAGAAGAAGTAGCAGGACAGAAAGATTTGCAGGTGGAATCCAAAAATTTATTTTAAAACTTCTGAAAGAAAACTATTTCAAAAATGTCTAACTTGTACATTTTAATAGTGGTACTTGATTTAAGAAATGAATGTAATTAATTAGAGACTTTGTAATTAATGACTCTAAATTAATGACCTAACAATAATTTGACACGAGAAACAATGTTTACCAATTTAACTGACTGAATCACTGAAAACAATAAATGAGCTTAAACAACTAAATATTGTTTGTTATTTCATGTTGTGCTAACAATGTATATATTATGATTGCATTGTTCACAAACTTAAAGGTGACATATTGTGCAATTTCTCCATCTTCATTTGTTCTAAGAACCCCAAAAACAGTATTTGAGGTTTATTTTCCCAAAATCGCCTGTTTTGCAGTTTTAGCCTCTGAAAAGTCTCTTTCTGAGTAGTTCTAAAATCAGGCTGTTTCGGGGCAACCAGTGATCACCAAAGCAATTTTATTTTGCCAACCATACGCTGTTATTGTTTTCAGCCAAAAAACTGCACATTACAGTAAAACACATGGCTATTTAAGCGGCTATTGTTATTGTGAGTGTCTCAGCGCTTAGGGTCCATGTTTATCCAGCAGCAGCAGCAGCAGTCATTCAAACTCTTACTGGAGTGTTAAGCTGCTGAGTCACTTTCTAACTACAGGAATAGTGCATTTAATGTGATAATTATTTGTTTTGTCCAATCGCGTGTGTCACAAACACAGGCGATATAACAGGTTCCATAAATGTGTCTGCTACCTGGCGCTACACCGAACCACAAGATGCGCTGGAAACAACAAGAGCAGAGTGTACCTCCACATGAACTACATACACTACAGTGTACGTTCACTGTGGATGCGTGGCATCAGCAGGGTGCCGTGCCGCCTTGAGCGGGGTGGGGCTGGTGGCCGGGGCCCGCTGTCCTCCGGGCTGTGCTGGCGTCGAGGGTGTCTCATGTCGGCGCGTGGGTGATTGGGGGTGACCTCCGTGGGAGGGGGGTGCTCTGCTGGCGACGTTGGTGTGGGGTTGCGGTGCCTGGCTGGGGGTGCATGGGTTCGCCTGTCTGTCGGTCCGTGGCTGGCGGGGTGGCCCTGCCTGGGTGGTTGGTGGCGTCCTCTCTCGTCGGGGGGGCTGGGGCCGCCCACCTGTGGAGGGTGCTATGTTGTGGTGTCGTGCGGGCCTGCGCTGGCCCTGGTGTGGGAGCTGGCCTCTCTCCTGCTCGGGGGTCGCCTCCTGGGCTGCTGGGGGATGTGGCTGGTGCCTGGTTCCGCCTGGGGGGGGGGCGGGGGTCTTGCCGTGCTCCGTACAGCCGGCATGGTTCGGGGGTGTGCCGCGGGGGGTCTCCAGTTGTGCTGCTCGGCGCATCCCTGGGGCCCGCAGTGCCGCGCGCCCGTCTGCGCCATCTACCTTTGCTGGTGGCCCGCCACGTGGATGGGCCGGACTTCTACCAGACAGGTCTCCTACATGGGCACTTCACATCACTCACTCCCAGCTGGTCTGGCTCACCCACTTGTTGCACCACACTCACATACCCAACCCTTGGGGGGCTGGATGGTGGGGCTGGGGGTGGAGGGGGCTGCCGCCTGTGCTACTAAGTAGTGGCACGGGGGCGGCACTCCCACCTCTGGCTGCCCTCCAATTTTAATTACACCTCAACACACCACGCACCGGAGGGTGGGACAACCACTTCCACCCTCCGGAGCTATTGCACCACATACACATATATACACATAGGCTGGATGGGGAGCACCGCTCCCCTCCATCCACCCTTTTTAATAGCACTTCATACATTCACTAAACCCATACATTCACTCAGGGGATAGGGAGCAGGGTGGTGGTAACTTCACACATTTGGGCCTGTCTGGTGGGGGCCGGGCCCCTCTGTTGATGGCTGGGCTGTCGTGTGGGGATCGGGAGGGTGCGGTTGGGCGTGGCGGTGGGTCTCCTGGGGGCATGGGGGAGTGTTGCTGGGGGCTCTCTTTGCGGGGTCTCTCCGGGCGGTGCCGGCCTGGTGGGGCTTGGGGGTGCCCCTTCCCTACGGGTGGGGCTTGGTGCTTGTCTCGTCTCCTGGTTGCCTTCGGGGCGCGCCTCGCGGCGTGTGGGTCTGGGGTGGCCTGCCGCACCGGTGTAGGGGGTGGGCGCACTGGGGGGAGAAATTCCAACATTATTCTGCCCTATAAATATACATAAAGCAATGGAAGTTACAGATATTATCAAATCTTTACATTTTCTTGACTTAGTGACCATTTTGTATTCAATTTGGGAATAATTTTAATAAAATCGGGCCTCAAGTTCTACACGTTTTAGAAGTTGCACCTTCTGCTCAAAGTGTCCTGAAAATAACCTACTTACATACACATTATACACATATAACATAATGGAAATGGAACGTTCACAGATTCCACCAAAGCATTGTGATTATATATCATGCAAGTTTTCTAAAGTATTAAATGTTGATGCAAAAACACATTCTGGCTTCAACTAAAAAACACCCTTAATCAGAAAGAAATGGTAATAAGTCAATGATAAAATGAAATATGAATGAAAAGCAATCAGAAAAATACTTTAAAGGTTGTCTAGACAACGGTTGGAACAACTTTGCAAAACAAAATGGATTGACTGCATGTTTACATTTGGGATCATCTAAAAACCAATGAATAATATAAAATTTAAGATGGTGGAGCCTCTGGAGGACACCGTGGGCTGTTGGGTTGACATTAGAATATGAAGCCAATCACAGAAAAGTGTCTCCTAAACTCAATGGAAGCAGCTTTGTGTTATTCTGACATGAGGCGACTTCCTTTGAAAATCACAGGACATAATGGCACACAGTCATTTTCTTTCACACACTCCTCCTCTCTCACACACACACACACTCTATTACGTTTCTTATGACACTCACTCGCTATTACACGTACACACTTAGCACTACTTAATCATCTCACACATTCACACAAACACACACATTCACACATGATTATCAGCTTTTTATCTCTTTAAGTGCTTTACAGCTGCCTCCAGTTGGGATTGTAGCTTCATTAACGTGCTTTCTGATTACTTCTGCCTTTGGAACACAGGGTGTGTGAGAAAATGAATCTGAAGATTATACGTGTGTGTGTGTGTGTGTGTGTGTGTGTGTGCGTGCGTGCGTGCGTGTGCGTGTGTTTGTGTGTGTGCAAATAAAATGAGAAAATTAATGACAGTACTCGTCCTCACTGGTCATATAGAAATACAACATATATTTCAATAAGAAAGAATGTAAGGGTCACATTTATTCAAAAACTTTTAAACCTCAGGGGAAATGGAAGTCATTAATTTATGATTAAATAAGTCATTAACTGTTTTTAAATTTGGGGAAACGCTAAATTTTACTTCACTTTTTTTTTTTTTTTTTGGTGAGTGAAATTGTTTTAATCTTTACAAGTTCCTCCTTTTTCACATGTTTCTGTATAATGATTGTTATTTGTTAACTTTTATTTTCTAAAAACTGTAAAAGTTTGTATTTGGTCACAGGTATCAAATGTGTATGAATGTTTGAGCCTTTAGGGAGCAGTTACAGATACAGTGGAAATGTGGTGTGTGGTTAGAGCCAAAATGAATAAGTCCTTGAGCAGTGTTGGGTAAGTTACTTACTTATATTACTAGTTACTGAGATAACAATCTAATGTATTTGTATTACAATATTACTGTTTTTTTTTTTTAAATGTAACTGAGTTTCACTACTTTGAGTTACTTCTGGTCCAGGACACTAATTATATCACACTGATAGTGTTGGAACAACATCGGTCTAAATTTTATTTCAAATACTCAGCTCATTTTTGTTCCCCATAAATCATATTTAACTATAATATTCATTTTTTTTCCTCAAATGATTGCAAACTGTGAGAAAACAAAGCAAATATGCACTTAAATTAAATACGCATGTAACTTGAGTTACTTTAATTGTAACATGTAAAATATTATCACTTTTGTAATGAGTTACACTACTGAGTTACTTCAGAAAGGAATATATTACTGTAATATATTGCAAAAATAACTAGTTACTCCCAACACTGCCCATGAGTGACAAATGAACAAAGTCAGTGGATAAATGATTGTAGTGGACCGTCTTGTTTTTTTATTCAATAATAAAGAGCTTTATTACTGTTCTAAAGTTATGAGTTAGTAATAGTTATTTTTATGAGATTTTAAGAATAGTCTTTTTTTTTCAAAGGTTACATATTGTCGTGAGGGTGGGGGCGGAGCTGAAAAAATAATAAAAGATCCACGTCTTACACAACCTGAAAAGAAAACACGTGTCTGAGTCAGCAAAATGAAGAACTGCGCACACTTTGTGTTTCTTACAAAACAAGAGTTATTTCTATCAACTGTTATAGCTTATATTCACTTAGCACTGGAGTAACTGCAGTCTAAGGTGTCATTAAAATGTAAAAGAGAGCGCTGACAACAGCCAAACATCTGCTGGCTCACATACGAGCATCCCTCAACGACCATGAGGTTCCCTCATTAAATAAACTGCCTTTTATTATACCAGTCTAAATGTTGAGATGAAAATAGATTTAATGTAAAATCCTTTGTTTTTGTTTTGTATATATACACTTTGATTTCTATTTATATACACATCTTTTTTTTTTTTTTTTGCTAATGCAAATGACTGCAATGAACGGCAAATCAATCACGTGAAATCATATTTACGCAAAAAATTTGTGTACGCACATGAATGCTATTCCAAGCATGATACACACACACCATGTTTACACATCCTGAAAACACACACATACCGACACACACACGGTTCCTTCTCATTTTTTGCCCTCAGACATAGAGGTGGCATGTTATTATCAGAGCTTTATCAGATACATACATATTCACACACTCCTCCCCACTAAACACACACACACACACACACACACACACTGCTCCTCACACAATTGGTGCTGTGCAGGGCGTCTGCTAATTATGAATAATAAAGCGGAGGTTTAAATAATTGCCACAGTGGTCCTTTGGTGCCTCTCCAGCAGATAAGTGGGTCACTCTTGATGGAGCGTTTCCTTCTCATCGTCCAGCGCTCCAACCCTGGGAGTGTGTGTGAGTGTGTGTGTGTGTGTGTGTGTGTGTGTGTGAGCTGTGAAAACCATGGAAGTCATCCAACGCCAACGAGGAAGTGAAAGAAATGCTCTGTGTTTTCTGATTCCATCACATGTGGGGGCACATCTGACATCTCACACACTTCCACTGAGCTTTGGATAGACAGAAGAATGAAAGCTTTTATTGAGTTCAGAGCCTCTTTGGCGCCCTAGAGATTTACTTTTGGCGCCCCCTTATAAGGCGTTTTTTAATATACCAAATAATTGTTATATTATTATTATCAGAATAATTTCTATCACTTGCATAGTGGTCTTCACCATAGATGCTTTACATAAGGAGAAAACATTTTTACTTTGATAAAAGGGTTTGACATATAAAAGAACACAAACAAGTAAATGCAAGTCAATTTAAATATACGTCTTAGTAACAGGTTTGGAATAAAAATTCTTAATATTATTAAAAAACAACAAGATAAATTTAAAAGGCTTAAAATACAACAAACAAACCAAACAATAATTAAACTTAAATAGCTGCAGCTTGGAAAATTCAGTGTTTTTTGCTACAAAAAAAGCGATACATTTAAAGTGCATTCCAATGGTAGTTTGGCTGATCAATATTATATTTCATTTAAATACTTGTGACTAAAATGTTTTCTTTTTGACATTCACATTTTGTGAAATGATCCAAAGCTTCCAGATTTAACATAAAAATACTGAAATTGCAGTAATGAACACACATCAACTTAAACAATTGCAGTTGGCAGAGGTATTGCACAAATAAACTATTTAGTAAAAATAATGTCATTTTTCTGCTGGTGCTTTACATTCATCCTTCAGTCCAGCCTTATTCTCCTGGTTTTCAAGTCATTGATGACATCGTCACATTTCCTCAGTGAATCTGAAGGGGAAAAAGGTGAACCCACAAGTCAGAGGATATGCATGATGTGATTAGAAATTGATAATTGTTTATATCTATGTACGTATAATGCGTTTGCGTGTCCGTGGAGCAAATATTTCCCAGATGCAGTGTCTGATCGACCTGCAACTTTGTCAATGGCTTTCCCATACCTCAAGTGTGTGCATCCGTAATTTTGGAGTAATTTGGTCATTCCAAAACCAATTTAAAACCAGCAACAGTGATGTCATCAGAGTTCTCACCAGAATGTTCTAACTCTGTCTAACTGTCATCAACAGGTACTTCACATTTGACTTCAAATATTCAGGAAATGTTGATAATGAGTCAAAGAACAGCTGATTACATTTTGGTAATGTTCTGACAACCAAAAGAAAAAGAAAAAAAAAAAATCCCATCCACACTGTGGAACTCCTGTTAATGTCAATATGAATACATATCTCCGACGGGCACTGTACTAGTATTTATAAATATAATCAAGGCTGTACAAATTTAAGATGTAGCACACATAGCAAAAAAATGAAAGTTATAATTGTTTATGAAATAGATTGACACAACACTAATGAAACAAACGTTTACACATAGAACACAGTTTCATTAAAAGTAAAATGATAGATATGAAATATCCAACATGAATAAATGACCTGCTGTACATTAGGTTTCCTCTAGACTCATTCATTGTAACATTCTAAAATATCTATTCTATTATATCAAACATTATAAAATCTAACAGCAGAATTAAATAAATTAGGCCTCGACTTTCTCTATTGAGGTCATCTTATTTTTTTATTTTTTTTAATTGATATACAATGTACAGTAAGATTTATTAAGGTAATCATATTTGTATGAAACAAACTGTGATGTCACTCTTTAAATTTGCATAAAAATACTCAATTATCTAAAAATGCAATGAAATAAATTAATAGACCGCTGTTACCCTGCAATCAATGTTTTTTGTTAAGCTAGTCCTTTATCTATTTCTGTTAGCGCTAGCTGCTAACAGTGCTAACGTACCTTAGCATGGTCGCTCTGCTAGCTTGTTTGATAATGCACGGGCTTACCTTTTCCTCCTCTCCTTTCCGTTGTTTCCTTCTCTTGACACCAGATAATTAGTTTGATGGTTGAGACATGATGACGCAACTTCCTGCGCACACACACACACACACATCACACTGGATCACGCCTCAGCCAACCGCCCACAGGTGTCAATCAATTTGGGGTTAAAACTATTTTTTGTATTTTCATTAAAGCTAGTTATTAGTAATACTATCAAGTTTAGTATGCTAATAATATCCTGACTTTGGTTGTTTCATTATTAGTATTGGCTGTATGGTGCCCTTAGCATTTGCCTATATAACGAGCAGGCCCTGATTGTATTGGACACCAGGGAGGAACCATATAAATACTGGGTGATTTTTAATGAGACGTTCTCTGCTCACTCATTACTGATTCATTATTATTCCCTCTGCTTAGAATATAGAAATATGGTTATTTAAGGCATCACCCTTTGAATGGTGTACACAGTACATCCTCTACACTAACAGCCACTATATTAGGTACACCCTACTAGTACAGGGTTGAATCCCCTTTTAGCTTTTGTTTGCCTTCCACCACATTTCAAAGATATTTTACAGCAGTGGTTCTCGAACTTCTGTGGCTCAAGTACCCCTTTCTATATCCTCTTTATCCGACTACATTTAGCTCACAATTCTATCAGAAACAACTGTAGCGCATAATGAAGGAATGATAAAGAATTCCATTGTAAATAAGTGGAATGGATTTATTTCTATAGTTTTTTATCATTTCTGGTCATCTCCTGCCTGCTGTGGGACTTAGACTGACTTGTATTTTCAGTTTATGTTCTAATCAAGATCATTTTCAACATCCTTATTATGATTATTATTTTAAACTAAATATAAACATGATAAAACCCCATATTTTTAATGATTTTGTTTATTTTCTACTTTCTTTCCCTCCACCATCATCATAAATACATAAATACATAAATATGATATAAGGCTCATAATACAAAATACTCATGATACGACAAAACTTCCTAGTGAAGAGTAACAAATGTGTAACAAATATTTGTTGATGAAAAATTATTAGTAAACGTGTGTGTGTGTTTAGCTTCACAAATAAAGAATGAATACAAATGTGCTAGTCTAACTGTTTTTATTATTATTATTTGTGTTATTTGTGTAGCTTGATATTTTCAACACACTCTGTAACTTAAAGAAGAAGAAAGTAAAGTTGGTGAAATTAGGCAGTGTTATTATTTATTGTGTTCTACATGATATATCATACAACACTCAATACATGTGCTTTAATATGGGAGATAAGCTTTAACTGACACTTTGTCTAGAAAACAGGTATAGTATAAATAGGATACATAATGATTAAACGCATTTAAAGTCAGTAGATTATGGCGTTAAAAGCTACCTTCCTTTAATGCATGCACGCTCCTGCAGCCAGGGGATGTGATTTAGTGGTGGTGGTGGAACACTGTTCAACGGACCTGTTGGCTCATATCCAGACAAGCGCATACTAAGCAGTAACTAGTTACAGTTACTGTAACTAGTTACAGTAACTGGTTAGCTCATGGAACTGGTTACAATAACTAGTTACAGTAACTGGTTAGCTCATGGAACTGGTTACTGTAACTAGCTACAGTAACTGTTACTAGTTACAGTAACTGGTTAACTCATAGAAATGGTTACTGTAACTAGTTACATTAACTGGTTAGCTCATGGAACTGGTTACTGTAACTAGTTACAGTAACTGGTTAGCTCATGGAACTGGTTACTGTAACTAGTTACAGTAACTGGTTAGCTCATGGAACTGGTTACTGTAACTAGTTACAGTAACTGGTTAGCTCATAGAACTGGTTACTGTAACTAGCTACAGTAACTGTTACTAGTTACAGTAACTGGTTAACTCATAGAACTGGTTACTGTAACTAGTTACAGTAACTGGTTAGCTCATGGAACTGGTTACTGTAACTAGTTACAGTAACTGGTTAGCTCATAGAACTGGTTACTGTAACTAGCTACAGTAACTGTTACTAGTTACAGTAACTGGTTAACTCATAGAACTGGTTACTGTAACTAGTTATAGTAACTGGTTAGCTCATGGAACTGGTTACAATAACTAGTTACAGTAACTGGTTAGCTCATGGAACTGGTTACTGTAACTAGTTACAGTAACTGGTTAGCTCATGGAACTGGTTACTGTAACTAGCTACAGTAACTGTTACTAGTTACAGTAACTGGTTAACTCATAGAAATGGTTACTGTAACTAGTTGCATTAACTGGTTAGCTCATGGAACTGGTTACTGTAACTAGTTACAGTAACTGGTTAGCTCATGGAACTGGTTACTGTAACTAGTTACAGTAACTGGTTAGCTCATAGAACTGGTTACTGTAACTAGCTACAGTAACTGTTACTAGTTACAGTAACTGGTTAACTCATAGAACTGGTTACTGTAACTAGTTACAGTAACTGGTTAGCTCATGGAACTGGTTACTGTAACTAGTTACAGTAACTGGTTAGCTCATGGAACTGGTTACAATAACTAGTTACAGTAACTGGTTAGCTCATGGAACTGGTTACTGTAACTAGTTACAGTAACTGGTTAGCTCATGGAACTGGTTACTGTAACTAGCTACAGTAACTGTTACTAGTTACAGTAACTGGTTAACTCATAGAAATGGTTACTGTAACTAGTTACATTAACTGGTTAGCTCATGGAACTGGTTACTGTAACTAGTTACAGTAACTGGTTAGCTCATGGAACTGGTTACTGTAACTAGTTACAGTAACTGGTTAGCTCATAGAACTGGTTACTGTAACTAGCTACAGTAACTGTTACTAGTTACAGTAACTGTTACTAGTTACAGTAACTGGTTAACTCATAGAACTGGTTACTGTAACTAGTTACAGTAACTGGTTAGCTCATGGAACTGGTTACTGTAACTAGTTACAGTAACTGGTTAGCTCATGGAACTGGTTACTGTAACTAGTTACAGTAACTGGTTAGCTCATGGAACTGGTTACTGTAACTAGTTACAGTAACTGGTTAGCTCATGGAACTGGTTACTGTAACTAGTTACAGTAACTGGTTAGCTCATAGAACTGGTTACTGTAACTAGCTACAGTAACTGTTACTAGTTACAGTAACTGGTTAACTCATAGAACTGGTTACTGTAACTAGTTACAGTAACTGGTTAGCTCATGGAACTGGTTACTGTAACTAGTTACAGTAACTGGTTAGCTCATGGAACTGGTTACAATAACTAGTTACAGTAACTGGTTAGCTCATGGAACTGGTTACTGTAACTAGTTACAGTAACTGGTTAGCTCATGGAACTGGTTACTGTAACTAGCTACAGTAACTGTTACTAGTTACAGTAACTGGTTAACTCATAGAAATGGTTACTGTAACTAGTTACATTAACTGGTTAGCTCATGGAACTGGTTACTGTAACTAGTTACAGTAACTGGTTAGCTCATGGAACTGGTTACTGTAACTAGTTACAGTAACTGGTTAGCTCATAGAACTGGTTACTGTAACTAGCTACAGTAACTGTTACTAGTTACAGTAACTGTTACTAGTTACAGTAACTGGTTAACTCATAGAACTGGTTACTGTAACTAGTTACAGTAACTGGTTAGCTCATGGAACTGGTTACTGTAACTAGTTACAGTAACTGGTTAGCTCATGGAACTGGTTACTGTAACTAGTTACAGTAACTGGTTAGCTCATGGAACTGGTTACTGTAACTAGTTACAGTAACTGGTTAGCTCATGGAACTGGTTACTGTAACTAGTTACAGTAACTGGTTAGCTCATAGAACTCCTCCAATGGCAAACACAGACAAACCAAGGACATATTATTAACAGCTGTTTTCCACCCATTCGGAGCAAGACCAGGAATAACCCAGTGTGAACGCAGGCTAAGGGATCCAAAATATCCCCTACACCAGGGGTTCTCAACTTTGGGGCCAGGACACCATCTGGGGAAACAATGGGGAGGGGGTCGCAAGATGCTTTCAAGAAACTGAAAATATTTGGAAGAATTTAAGCCCATTTTTGCTTATTTATCCCCTTTTTCTGCAACTACACCAAACTCTCACTTTCATCACTTTTTCCTGCCATATTTTTGCTCCTTTTAATACATGTTTTGCTACGTTACTCCCATTTCTGCCACTTCTCTATCAAATTTCAATGCATTTCTTCACATATTTTTTTTTTTTTTTTTACTTTTAAGACTTTTTTTTTTACTTTCAACACTTATAAACCCTTTCCACCACTTTTTCACCTAATGTCACATGTTGACCCATTATTGTCACTTTTCACCATAACCCATGCTTATTTTTTGCCAATTTAACAACATTCACGATTTGTCATGCCCATTATTTGCCAATTCCTATTTTTAAAATTACGTTACCCGAACACCCCCTCCCCCCAAATCTGCCTCTTTTCAGCCAATATTCTGTCTGATTTTTATCAGCTAAAATTTGCAACTTGTACCAATTTCTGTGGTTTTTAGAATTCTATTTCACCACCTTTTCCACAATTTTTGGTCACTTTAAACCAATTTTATTTCTGATAAAACAAGGATTTCCCTCTTTAAGATGACTATATACTTTGGCACAAACAATACTAAACTTCCTGTATAACAGTGGATATTTTTCAGATAAATAAATAAATAAATGTGGTTATCATAGATTCATAGAACAATGGACCATCATTTGCCTGACTTTATGGATAGACGCCAAAAATCTCTCCCCTTTATAGATGACCTGGTCTCCACATGACTGTTCTTCAATGTTCATGTCTGTGTTCAACCACCTTCAGGTACAGTGGGGGTCTGAATCATTGAAACAATACAGGATGGACCCATGCTTTTATGTTGTTTACAATTTGTCAGACGTAGCAGCGTTTTTCTCATTTTTTATTGTTTTATTTTGGTGAGAATTTGCAAACTATAGTCTCAGTTCCCTGTTCTTAGCCGACAGAAGTGACACCTGGCATGGTCTTTTCTTATGCTGCTGTAGTCCATCTTCTTCAAGGTTCCACATGTTGTGTGTTGCGTTTACAGATGCTATTCTGCATTCCCTGCTTGTAACAAGTGGATATTTCAGTTACAGACCAATCTCTGTAAACCCTAGACATGGTTGTATATGAAAAACAGTTTCTGAACAACCATGCCACATTTAAAGTCACTTACATCCCCTTTCTTACACATTCTGATGCTCGTTTTGAACTTCAGCAAGTTGTCTTGACCACATCTATAATTCTAAATGCATTGTGACCATGTCATTGGCTTATTAGATATTTGTGTTAACAAGTAATTGAGCAGGTGGCCTAAATAAAGTAGGCTGTGAGTGTGTACACATGTTTTAACCCATTATTCTGTGTTTAGCATTGGTACACAAGCCTTGAGTTCTTGTTGTAAAATCACATAACGGGGTCAACTTGTTCTGCCTACGTTATGTCACCAAATGCTTGGTGATGCAACTGTGTTTTAATGCCAGGACACGTTGATTTATTCTGCCACAGATAAACACACACTGTAGCAGGCCATATATAGCCAGACCGGGTGGTGCTACTAATTTATGTATGATAGTCAGTGTACAGCCTGATAATTAACTCCCTAGTGCTCACAGTCCATACGGTCGGAATCTTCGCCCATGGTATTTATAATTAGAAAGTTGTTTTATCAGGACAGGAACATCTGATGCTGACAAACAAACAAAAACAATCTATTAATGGATCTTCAGTTCCAATAAGACCTATATAATGTTTGAGGTATCTAGTAGAGACCCTTATCTTTGTTACTGTGATGAAGAAAGTTAATCCATGTCCTGGAAAATGAGATGTTTCGTCCAATCGATCCATAACTCTGTCCACTGTTAGTGTTGGACAATAATTAAACTTGTTCCTTGTATTGTGAGGTTTTTGTGTAGTTATTCATACAGTATCACTATAAATGTATTATAGATGCTGAATGATGGGTAGGATTTACAAACAGGTGAAGACTTCAACCCAACAATGGATATTTATTTCCACTCAGTGAATGGTCAGGCTTTGGATTGTGTAGAATACTCAGTTATTTTACTCAGGCAAGAGTAGAGTTGCTTTAACAAAGTATTAAAGGTCAAGAGCAGCTGTTGAGTTTTTATTCAATAGTCAATGAAAAGCAACTAAATTTTTATTTGATATGAACAACATAAGAGCTCTGTAGACCGAAACACGAGAACCAACAGTTAATTTGTACATTAACGCAAAAATACACTTTTGTGCAGGACTTGTGTTATTGCACTGACCTGCTGATGCTATCACAGCTCTTACACTGTGATGCAGTACTGACAAGGTCTGTAAAGTATCATGTTATAATGATGGGATGCCAGCCTAACTGGAACTTTTAGTATTTTAGTATTTCATATTGTAGCATCTCTGTTTCAGGTTAACTGTACAAATAGTAAATTATATAATATAATATATAATATTACAAATAGTACTTTGCATAATGTAGGCTTCAAACAGTAATTTATTACCAAAATATCCATAAAACGTTAATGTTGATGATGTGATGATGAAGTCCAGCCGGAAGCAATGTGAATTAAAGTGACAAAGTTTATTAAAACAAACCAAATTAAAAGGGTCAGCACAAATGGATTCTTCCTGTGCAGGAAGAGGTTCAAAACTTGTGCTAATTATCTAAAGACATACTATATACTATAGTATATCATTTATGTGTTCTAAGCAAAGGGAGGAGAGAGGAGAAAAGGAGAGAGAAAGGGTGGGGGAAGCTGTGAGTCACCACTGTATCTTCATCAACGGCCTTGGAGGCCCAGCACAGGGTGTTTATCTAAGTTATGTGACTAAGTAGAACAGAGAACATACACAAACTCACTCCATGTACAGTTTGATGATAAATGGTTCAACATACTGTTAGAGTACGATATTTGCCACTGTGTTATTTTGGTATGCACTACTTTCTTATGCAAAAGGTTATGCACTGTTTAAAATAATAAAGGGCGGAGCCTCCCTGCACTGTGAGTTTATACCAGAGCAGGGCATTGCGGCTACCAGCCAAGAGAGTAACATGTCTCCTGTTTATTGTGTACTTGGTGATTAAGTTAGTACTCCTGCAAAGATGTCAACCGAAGCCACGGACCCGAGGGGAGGGTCAGGTGTCTCCGGTGCTCCTAACCGGACACCAGCTGCAGATGAGCCAACACATACTATGAAGCTTTGATATGTAAGCACACCTAATAAATCACCACACATGCATATTGTATATGTGGAGCATTGACAGGTAATCACACAGATAGTCACATGCAAAAAAAAATAAGAACCAATTGGGAGCTGAAAAATACAATAACCAAGAGCAGGTTCTCTAATGAACACCAACATTCCTATTTTAAGTAAGATCATACTCCAGCGTAACTTTCCAAAGCGGCTCTTTTATCCCAGGCTAATATTTACAGTGTACTTCATGTCCTAGCGTGCTTGTGCTATGAATGTTCAGATCCCTCACAAAACTGTCAGATGACTCCTGGAAAAATGGCTGCAACTGATTTAGTCTTTACTGGTGAATGACTTTTTACTGCTGCTTATGTGTGTTTATGCTGCCCTATCTCTGAATCGTTTCCTCTATGTGAGCAAAATGCAAACACTGTCCAGGAACCACACAAGCTGTGGGTCAACTCCTTTTCAGACTGCAATGCTGGACTGGATTTGTGGTTAATTTCCTTCCCTCGCATGAAGTTTACTCAAAGAGGGGATGTGAAGGCAGAGATGAAGACACTCCACTTGCTGTACTGACTGGTTCTGTGCTTCCAGAATATATATTAGTGTCAATTTCAAATATTTTTCTATGACACATTTGAGAAACTGCTGAATTATTAAGGTTCGTCCAACTGTTTTGTTGATGTAATTGTATGAAGACAAGTTTAATGATGTTGCTGTACTACTAGACGCGGATTGTTGCTTGTTTGTTGTTTAGCCTTGGTCCAACCACTTTGTCATCACACTACAACTGTAAACTGATAAACATGCAATTTTTTCCTCAAATAATTTGTACAAATGCGTGACCGCACTGAGTTTCCAGACTTTTAGCCGCATTACAAAAAATGTGTTTACAAGTCGAGACAACGACAATGAAGACGTTGCTAATTTTGTCTTGGTCGCTATGCATCTTAAAGAAGAGTGCCTCTTAAATGAGGAAATGTATAGCAATAAACTGTAACAAAAAAAAAAAAAAAAAAAAAAAAAGCTCCCTCCTGTTTCCACTCAGGTGGATCAGCCTCCCTCACTATTGAGCTGGGTGTTTTGACATTGTCTCTCCTGATCTCATTCGTTGGTGTTCACCTTCTTGTCAATCTGGTTTTGGTTCTCCTTGTGCTTTTATTTAGTACTTTGTTACCCTACGTTTTACCAATAAAATGGACCAGTACCATAAAAGTTACTCCTGCCTGCTGATTTGTTTCTGTGACTCTATCACAATTTCTCACAGAATGAAACAGTGAGCTGGTCGAGGAGCTGCGGACCAGCTCCACGACCAGTGGGAATTCCTGTTGGGGGTTCTCTAGCAGTATAGGGTATTGGACTCGGACCCCCTGATAAGGGCTGTCCGTTTCTTGTAAGACCGGCACCAGAGCCTTGTCCACATTACCGGCAGTAAGTCAAACTCTTTTGGGGTTGGATTCCACCAGGGCTGCCCTTTTTCTCTAAATTCTGTTCTTAACTTTTATGGACATCATTTCTAGGTGCAGTCAGGGCATTGAGGGGGTCCTGTTTTGGGGACTCAGGATTCCTTCACTGCTTTTTGCAAATTATGTGGTCCTGTTGGCTCCATCAAGCCGTGACCTTCAGCTCTTATTGGATCGGTTCAAACCTCCCTGGTGAGGTGTTCAGAGCACGTGCCACCAGTAGGCAACCACAAGTCTCTCAGTCGGTCTGGGAACGCCTTGGGATCCCTGGGACGAAATAAACAAAGTGGCTGAGGGGAGGGAAGTCTGGGCCTCCCTGCTCAGGATGCTGCCCACACGACCCGACTATGGAAGTGGTAGAAGATAGATTGATATATATATATATATATATATATACATTTGTAATGAAGAAGTACCAGCATGAACATGAATGAATATTCCATCTTAGAGACCAAAGCAAGCCAAAAAAATAAAATAATTGTGTGAAACACAGCAGTCTCAAATTGCACATTTGGGCTTGAAGCCAGCAATTATGGTGCAGAGCTTTTACTTTTTCTATATAAACATTGGCCTCAGTCAGATTTAAATGCACAACACACTCACCCTGCAGAATGAAAAGCAAAAACAAATTTGAAAGGATAATTTTGTCTTAGTAACTGTTACGTCCCTAGTCTAGGGTAGGAACAAACACATTTAAAAGAAACACAGAGAACTGAATAAGGCAAAGGTCATTTATTGCCCAACAATTAAACACAAAAACAGAAGCATAAACGTCAGGGTGAACCAAGGACAAGATAATAAATAAACTCCTATATTAAGCCTATACACAAAAACACTAGAAAACAGGAAATGAAATGGCAGCTCACCCCTACAGCTTCTTTACAAAATACAAACAATAATTCCAGGTTCAGTTCAAACTCAAAACGCTGGGTAAACCAGGAACACTGAATACACACACACACACACTTCCCACAGTCAGTTACACTCTTGGTGGACAGCAAGCAAGGGAGAGTCACACAGCCACTACTGCTCTCCACCAGCTTCTGGGGTAGACAGTCCTTATGTAGGGCCACACCCTGGGGAGAACCAATCAGCATCCTTGGTGATGGCCACTCCCTGCTGTCCTGCTCATTTGGATATATATTACATTGTGGAAGAGCTCTCACTCCTCCACCAACACATTAAACACAATTAGGCACCAGCCGTAACAGTAACAGAACAAACCTCATCCTCCCTCAAAATATCAGTAAAATCCCAAAATGGTCAAAAGTGAGACGTCAAGAAATGGGAATGGACTGGAACTACTTTCTACATTTTACAATATTTGCTAATGCAAAAGGTTTGGCCTATAATCTTTTAACCTTATTAGTAGATCTATGTCTAACATAACACATTATTATGCACCATATTCATTTAACTGACTTTTAAAAATGGGACTACTTTACAGTTTTAGAGCTTGTGTTCCTCCATCTTGAAATCACATGATTGATGATGTCACACGGCCCCACTGCCTGTAAACATCCCATTGTTTTCTATTGGAGTGAAGGATTCAGCCTGATTTTTAGATCAAAATAATATGTTTTGTTTAGCATAGATCTATTAATAAGTACATTTTGAAGATTTTGTCCAAATGAATCATACACTGAAATAAAACTTTGTTTCAATCTAAAAAGTCATGACTGTGTATTTCAGTTGGATTTGTACGATGAGGGTTCTGTCAGTCAGACACAATAGCTGTGCTGTTTTTGCATCAGTAGTTCTGAATGGACAGCCCAATTAGGTACAGAACCAATACTAAGAAAAGAGCAGGAAATAAAAGCACTGGAAAGACATTTAGACACTTTGAATGGAGACAGTGAATCAAGAAAGACTGAAGAGTGACTGTTAGAGATGGAGGATAATCATCAGCTCCACTCTATTAGAACCCCATAAAGGTCAGGAAGACATGGTGAGGATTAGCTGCTAATGTCCACCATTCACCTTCCATACCAGAGATGCATATACATTTGCATATGTACACAGTCAATGACAGAGCAGATATTAGTATAGATAGGGAGTACCTCTACAAAGAAAAACAGGGTTTAAGATTACAATAATAAACATAAACTGAAGGTGTTTCCATGGAAATGTTCTCATCAAATTATTATCAAGCAATCATTATTTACATGTATATATGTATAAAAGACTGGATCTGTTTCTATTCTATTCATAGTATCTATAGAAACAGATAAAAGGTTCATTGTTTCCCTCAGTGTGCTTTCACAACATATGCTTGGTGCAGTTTGGCAGGTGGTAACACTCTATTTCATTATCTTTCTATTCACTTTTCTCTGAACTTTGAAAATGGCATTAGAAAATGAAAGTAGAACCTATATATCCTACTTTAGCTTGTGTACTTTTTCAACCTGTTGTCTATTTGCAAAACAGAGGACTGAACACTAAAGCGTCATTGTTTTCAGCTGATGGATGTTCTTCTGTTTATTGCACATTGGACTGTGTGAGTTCCAAGCCCCAAACCTTGGTGTTGTTTGCTCCTCTCCTCTGTGAACAATCCAATGTGGTCTATTGTTGGCGTGGAGGAGGCTGGGTCTTTTAGGGTGTACTCACACTGGCAACTGGGACCGTTCCAAGCTCACAGCAGGAATCCCCCCCTCCCTGTCCCTTTTCTGACACGGTAGAACGGACGTGATCACCAGCTCAACTCGGTTCCCACAGAGCAACACATCATCACGTTAATTTATGACACACGTATGGCGTTACGTCACCATTAAGCGACTCTGGGTTTGTTGTTGACAGTACATTCTGTTAATTTCATATTTTCTGTTGCGTAGGGTAACTATATTTTATTTTTTTTTATCTTTTTTTTTTTTTTACCTTGTCTGCACATGCTGTTGAAGGTTAACACTACAAGAAGTGCAATCTTTTAACAGCAATGCATATTTTATTATTGCAATTAAATAAATTAATTTATTTCATTGCATAATTGTGACCATCACCAGCCCTCCCTAGGGAAGGGTAAGAAAAACTTTATTAAAGGGAGGATGTAAAAAAGAGAGGGCAGTGTTACACCAGTGTGCGGCTTAGGAATAATGATGGTGGCTGTGAACAGAGGAGGAAGTGAGTGGAAGTTACATAAAACAGGTATTTGGGAACAACGTGTCTATGGTTGAGCCCAGTATGAGTGTTATCCCACAGCCCAAGGCCAGCGCGTCCATGACAAATGTGATTCCAAGAACCGCTACTGCAAAACCCATGAGCCGCCCCCGGGCCCGAAGAAGCAGTCGGGCCAGCAGAAAGAGCGGGAAATCTAGGGGCCCCCGGCGACCACCCCACGGCCAAGCAGCCCCCCGAATGCCCCCAAGATCCCAAGCCGAGAGGCAGCCATTGCCCCCCCCATACACACCCGAGAAGGCCCCAAGGAGCCAAGGACCCAGCGCACCACGCCACCGATCCCAACCCCCAAGGCCCCCCAGCCCCCCACCCGCCCACCACCACCCACACCCCCGCGCCCAGCCCCCCGAGGGGAGGGTCCAGAGAACTCCCCGCCCGAGACCCCAGCGGAGGAGCCGAAGCCCACGCCCAGCAGACGACCAGAGCCATGCCGAACGGGCAGCCGGCGGGCACCCGCCGGGGAGCCCAGAGCAAGCAGGGAACCGACCCCAGGCCAGGAGGACCCGGAACGGATGCAGCACCCGGAGCAGCCCGCCCAGGGCGGACGACCACACCCCAAGCCGCATAAGGCACCAGGGGGCCGCCGGGAGTCCCCCCGCCGGTCCCCAGGTGCCCCAACCTAGCCCCCCCGGGCGCCCCAGATGCTGATGCCGCCCGCGCCACGAGCTTCAGTTCTTTAAAGCCAGGGCCCCCTCCAGAGGCCAAGCCAGACCGCCCCAGCGGGATGTGGCCCCCTATTATGGCCCCGACACCCTGCCTCACGGGGGACTGCCCAAGCAGGGGCTGCACCAGATGGTATGCAAGGGCGCGGCACGCGCCACCCGCCCCGGAAGACCCCCGCCAGGACCGGCCAGCCGGCCAAGCACCCCGGGCCCCAGGAGCACCCCCCGGGACCAGGACCCCCCAAGGGCAGGCCCCCGGGCCAAGCCCCCCGGGACGCGCCCCCCACCCCAGCCCAGGACCCGGCCACAGCCCGGCAGGACCGCACAGCCCCAGGCGGCACAAGGCCAGCAGCCCAGGGCCCGCCACCCCCCGGACAGCGCAAGCCACGGGGCAGCGCCCCCCGTCGGCCCGCGAGCAACCGGCGACCCCCACCGTGGGGACGGAGGCACCCCAACGTCACACATCCAGTGCGGGACAGCAGCCCCCAGCCAAAGATGCCCCGGACCCACCCACCAGTCCGCGGACGGCAGAACATACCCACCAGGCGGCCGAAAGCAACCTCAACCACCGGAACAGCTAGCGCCGCCCCCCCAGTAAACAGCATCATCCCGAGGCGCCAAACAACCCTGCCCCAACCCCGATGAGGACACCAGCACCCCCCCAGCACACCCACCCCCCAAACCGGCGCGGCAGGCCGCCCCAGGCCCGCACACCGCGGGGCCCGCCCCCAAGGCCACCAGGAGACGAAACAAGCACCAAGCCACACCCAAGGGGGAGAGGCACCCCCGCGCCCCACCAGGCCGACACTGCCCGGAAAGACCCCGCAAGGAAAGACCCCGGCAAAGCCCCCCCGAGACCCACCGCCACGCCCGACCGCACCATCCTGATGTACTTTTACTCTATGCAGTGGCCCAGCCACCAACAGAGGGGCCAGGCCCCCACCGGAGAGGCCCAAATATGTGTACCAACCCACCACCCTGTTATGGTGCCTCTCCATTCCCCAATGGAGAGGCACTTCCCGATCCCCTGTGTGAATGTGTGTGTTTGGTGAATGTATGGGGTGTAATTAAAAGAAGGGGGATGGAGGGGAGCGGTGCTCCCCATCCAGCCTCTGTGGATTTATGTGTATGTGGTGTAATAGGCCGGAGGGTGTAAATGATGATACACCCTCCGGGGGGTGGCATGTTGAGATGCGATTAAAATTGGAGGGATTAGTAGGGCAACTAGAGGTGGGAGGGCCGGCCCCACGCCACTACGTAGTAACACAGGTGGCGGCCCCCTCCACCCCCAGCCCCACCATCCAGCCCCCCAAGGGTTGGGTATGGGTGTGTGGTGCATGGTGCATTTTGTGAGTGAGCCAGACCAGCTGGGAGTGGGGTGAAGTGAACATGTAGGAGGCCTGTCCGGTGTGAGCCGGGCCCGTCAGCATGGCGGGCCACGTGAGAGGGTAGATGGCGCAGACGGGCAAGTGGCACTGCGGGTCCCGGAGCAGCACAGCCGGAGACCCCCCCCACGGCACCCCCCAGACCGCGCCGGCCCCGCGGAGCACGGCAACACCCCCCACCCCCGGGCACAGTCAGGCACCAACCCCATCCCCCGGCGCCCCAGGGGGCGACCCCCGCCGCCCGCCGGCCCGGAGCAACGCCACCCCGCCACCAAGGGGAGCGGCCGGACAGGGGGGAGGCCCGCGCCCACACCAGGGCCAGCACAGGCCCACCCGGCGCCACGATACAACACTCTCCACCGGGAGGCGGCCCCGGCCCCCCCGACGAGAGAGGACGCCATCCACCGCCAAGCAGGGTCATCCCGCCAGCCACGGGCCGGCAAGCCAGAGTACCGAAGCACCCCCAGCCCGGAACCACCCCCCCACACCAACGGCGCCAATAGAGCCCCCCCCCCCACGGAGGCGATCCCCGACGACCCACGCACCGGCACGAGACACCCCCCCGACGCCAGCACACCCCGGACGACAGCGGGCCCGAGGCCACCAGCCCCGCCCCGCCCAAGGCTGCGCAGCGCCGCCACGAGCCGCGGCCGGTCCCCGGGCAGATGGCAAGAGAGCACTCCCCCGGACACGTAGACCGTGGATCCGCCCCCGGTGCACCCCCGCCTCGGAATCGCGCCCACGGCTCCCGGTGCACCCAGCCAGCAGACCAGCCAATCCCGACGCGGATCCAGGCCAGGAACCACGCGCCGCGCCCCCGCACACCCACCCGATACGACCCCCGGGGAGGCCCCATAGCCTGCGGCCATACACAAAGCCCCGGAGGGGGCCCCGCCTGGCTCGCCGCGCAAGCGACATCCCTGGCAAAGGCGCGCCCCGGGGAGCCAAGCCGAGGACCCGCAAGGGCCGACGGAGCAACCCACAGCCACACCCCGCCACCCAGCGACCCAGGAGGCATAGGGTAACTATAAACCAAGATTTACCCAGACACGTGCTCTTTTCACGGACTGGGTTTCCCAGGGCCCCTGAACGCATCACGTTAATTTAAATGACCGTAACTCTGCTCATATTTGCTCTAGCGGAGAAATTCCACCAGTTTATGAAAGATAATAAGTTGCTCTTTACAGCCAGTGTTGGTACATTGCGGTAATTTTACTCACATGTAACGGAAACATTAAAGATGCTGCTTTGTTTTGATGAAATCGACACAAGGAACAGAGAGAACCAAGTGAGTGAGAAAGAAAGAGATTAAAACAGACCAAATAATGGTGGATTTATTAAAAATGAAAGACTCTCTGATGATAAAAACCACCATGAATGGAGGTTCAAATGGATTTAAAAACAAAGGAGGAAACTGAGCCTATAAAGGTAAGATCAGTTTAATTTATGGATCAATAAATGTCGTCCTGATTTTGTGGAGCTAGTCTTTGTGTACATTAATATAAGTGTAAATAGATGCTTTTAATGTGTGAGACAGTTTAGGACAGATTATTTGTTTAAACTTTGTGTGTGTGTGTGTGTGTGTGTGTGTGTGTGTCCATCTGATCATATTAATCTCCATCACTTTCAGTTTTCCTTTTGATGAACATGACATTATCTAACTCTTCTTTTATTTCTTCTTCTTTAAGTCCATGCAGAGTGGCCACGCCCCTACCTGGACATTAAAACCATGAGCTGATCCTAGTTTCCATCATCTGGTCTAGACCCATCACTTCTACAGACAACAGACAGAATAAAGCTCAGAGTCAACATGGGATGCACTTATTTAATGAAATGTATATTAAATGATTATTTAATTTTCTGTAATTTTTTTTTAGGAGATGTTTTTAATTGTTTCAATAATTTAGAGACTTAAGGAACAGATTGTTATAATGTATAATAAAGGTGATTTACTTGAATCATCACTAATTTCAGATTGTTTTTAAGTCTTTGTATAAAAATACTTTAACAGGACAACAATGATGTGCAGAGCTGCAGTAATGTTGGCTTCATACAATAATAATAATAATAATAATAATAATAATAATAATAATAATAATAATAATAATAATAATAATAACCACTGCACACACCACCAGAGAAGCTTCCAGTGAATAATTTACAAATTAAAAAAGTTCACTGATGGTGACATTGAGATCTCAGTGTCATCATCAGTGAACTTTTTTTTTTTTTTTTTTGTAAATTATTCACTGGAAGCTTAGATATTGTGTGACAAAGATATCAAAGTTTGTTGTTTTGAGAAGAGTCATATTTATGATTAAAAGTTATGATTGTATTATATTCTAAAGTTTAGAATTATCTGGCTCGTCTTTCTTTCTTTCTGTTCACAGCATAACTTTATATTTAGTTCTACAAAATGTGTTTACAGCTAATTTTACTGGTTATTGTTACACATCATCCTGTATGTGCATTATATACAGTATAAATGTGTAGATTTAACCAACTGTTGGAGAAACTATTTTATTAAATACAAAGTAAACAACATGCAAACAGAAAAACAAAGGTAGAAATAGTTTATTTAAATTATGAAATTAGTGAGTTGTTAAAGTGCTGAGGTGCAGTGGAGGGTCTTCTTCTGCAGAGACGTGATGATGAGGGGTCCGAGTAAAACCCAAAATTCCATGGTAATTTTGAGGGTATAAACATGCATATAAACACATTACTGGTATATTAACCCATATAAACCAAAAAATATAGAAATGGGACATTTTACGGCTGAAATGTGTAACATATTACTGGTATTTTGAGAACAGGACACGTGTAGATTTATGAGCAATTCATTATAGTTGTGCAGGACTAACAGGAACTCCACATACTGATAATTGGTATTATCACATGTGCACTAACACGACACGACCTAAGAAGAGAAATAAAATAAGATTAAAAATAAATAAATAGTTGCAACATTTTGCAGTCTTGTTCCAGGTTCTGCTGTCATATTATTCCCATCCTTGTACTTCCAATGTTTAAATGTTTTGTTTTTAAGGTTCATGTTACATTTTGCAAAAGGTTGCACTTTATTTCTGGCTTATTGATTTTTGTTTGGAAAATGATTACCTTTCTTTCAGACATTTCATTTATTTGGGCTTGTATTTGTGATGTTCTGTTTTTGGTTACATTTAGATGAATAAATTAATACACTACACTTTGCTCCTCAAGACACTGTTTGTTTTCATTCTACAGAGTTAGTGAGTATGTGTCCCAGAACACTGAAACACCATATATATATATTTATATTATTTATACATTAGCAGCAGTAAAATGTCCAATTTCCATATTTTTCTGGGTTATATAATAGCCAACCACATGTGTCCTGTCCACAAAATACCAGAAATATGTTACACATTTGCAGCAGTAAAATGTCCATTTCTATATTTTCTGGTTTATATGGGTTAATATACCAGTAATATGTGTTTATATGTATATTTATACCCTCAGAAATACCCGGATAGACCTGATGATGAGCTGCTACACTCCGTTACTGTCCCGCTGTCGGCTGAACAAAGAGAAGTCCTGACGGTCATGTTGTCCTCTTCCTCCATGAGTTCTCTGTGGTGTTGTTCATATATATCAGGAAACGCCAACTCTGAACTTTTCATCAGCTAACGAGCACTTCTGACACCGCTATCATTGTGGAATGCGGATGTTTATGTGCCGTAAAGCGTCGCGCGGTACCAACGTCATCACATTTTGCGCGCGGGTCGAGTCGAGTTGTGCGTGCGCATGCTCGGCCAACCGTGCCAGTGTGGCACGCTGTTTGGACCACCTCTTCCAGCAGGACCATCGGGCCGTTAACCCCCCTGCGGTGCAGTTCACACCTACGCAGGCAGGACAATGGCCCCCCATGGTTTCACACATGCACAGAGCTGGTTAGGAACGGCCCTGGTTGCTAGTGTGAGTACAACCTTAGACTCAATCTACTTCTGTGATGAGTCAATTCAGACCAACAATACACGCACATAACTTTAGTTTTGTCGCGTAAGCCATCTGGCATGACTTTGCACCTTCTGACCTGGGGTGTGGGAACGGCTCCAAGCTCATCAATCTCCTGCAAGTTGGTCCAAGGGGCGTACTTTAATCCTGCGTTAAAAAAAAGTGCAGTGAAAGGAATTTTTCGTTAACGCCTACATTTTTAAAGCCATATTTTAAACACAATCATGTGGAAACTTGACGAAAATAATAGTTTACCTTTTGGTGCCTTCACCACAACATATTTCAAACTCATAAACTATAATTGGAAGTTATTTTGTGCAATTGTATCTTATTACAACACCTAATTCAGAGTTTGGTTATGGTTAATGTGATAACTACCATTAAAACACTTTGCTTAAAGTAAAAAAAAAAGATGTGATTGAAGTCAAAATTTTGAGAATAAACTGAAAATACAATGTTGTGTTAAAAGGTGATTGTTTGCTAATAAAGTCAAATCTACAGAAGCTGACGAGATCCCATTCACCATACTGTATATGACAACAAACAGCAGATCGTGGCCTTCTTTCTGTCTGAGCTCATAAACACAGCATTGTAATCTCTTTAAGAACTTAATGTGTGTAAAACTTCATTCAAACTTAAAACTGAATGTGTTCAGAAGGAAATACCAGTGAAGTTTGGAAGAGGTGGATCATTCAGTCCATCTGTGGCTATTGAAGAGCTTTGGAAACAGATTAGGGCCAGTTTGGATGGAGACTCTTTTCGTATATGGTGAAATGGTCGTAGACCGCTTCTGTGGATTTCACTTTATTTGCAAACCTTTGACTTTTATCATGTGTACTTTAGTCTTGTCTTTTTGACTTTAAACTTGAGATTTCAACACGGTTCGTGACATACCCACAAAAAATGTCCTCATCAAAATTGGCCCTAGTCTGCTTCAGTAGGCGACTGTGGCTCAGTGGTAGAGTGGGTCGGATCAACCACTGAGAGAATCCCGCTCTGTCCGAGTCATTGTCGTTGTGCCCTTGGGCAAGGCACTTTACCCACATTGCTTCATATGAATTCTGCATGAATGTTGGTGGTGGTCAAAGGCGCAAAATGGCAGCCACGCTTCTGTTAGTCTGTCCCAGGGCAGCTGTGGCTACATTGTAGCTTACCACCACTAGTATGATTGATGTGAGTGACTGGTGTGAATAAATAATGGTTTCTGTACGTGCTTTGAGTCATTTTGGAAAAAGCGCTATAGAAATGCAAGCGATTATTATTATTATTATTATTATTATTATTATTATTATTATTATTATTATTATTATTATTATTATTATTATTATTAGTACTGATACTGGTAGATCTGCCAAACTTTGAGGTGTCATTGCTGTGTTACGGACCCTTAACCAAGTAAAGATCAGAAGTAGGTTTGTTGCTTTCTCTTGGCCTGAGGCGTTGGCTCATCTGCTTTGTGAGGCTTTATTTCTCCAACGTAGATGTTAGTTTGTGTATTTCTCGCTTCATTAGTCAGCATGAAGCATCGCACACTTTTAGAGCAAAGATGGACTACTTTTATTTTAAACATGTGTGTCCATGTGTTCAACATGACATAGTGACAGAACATGTTTACATCATACTGGAGTCGTGCTGAGCTGGGATTGTTGAGTTCATGTGGAAGAACTTGTGCTGTTGTGTAAATCAGGTATTTTTTTATTGGTTTTGTTACGTTAACCTTTTTTGTTCCACTTCATTCTTGTTATGTTTAATTTTGTGTGCATTTGTGATTCACGTACATTTCTGCTCAGTATGTGTACTCAGTATTCAGTGTTTGGTCTCCTTGACCTGATGAGATTTCAGTGGAAAATTAACTTTAAGTGTACAAAAAAAATGTGGTTGGAATAAAAATGAGAAGAGTTTAGCATTACAAATTGTTCAGTTTCTTTGCTGAGCCTACATCAGCTCTTTCTTTGTACATTCCACAGGGTTTCTCAGTGTTTAAATTCCACATGAATATCTGATGGATCCGCTCAAATAATCTTTAGGTAGAAACGTGTTCTCTGGTGAACTCCAAAAGTGCATTTCCACATAAAGGTATAAGCACAACTCCACTTCTACATTTCCATGTAGGTACAGTTGCTGGGTTCATGTAGTAAATACAACAGTGGTATCTGCTGAGCCCTGGTATCACGTAAGCTGAGAGTGATGCAGCGCACTGATGGGTGCATATAAGCAGCTTATCGTTTCAGCTCGTATTTTGGATTTCCTTCTTGAGAAGTGTTTGAACTCGCTGCCTCAAACCTCCTTTGAAGCATTTGGTCCTAAATGTTGTTCCATGCAGACACAGACCAGGATGTAAACGTCTAATGTTGGTGTTGCTTTTATCACACAGGCAGAATATAGATGTATATATTAGATAATTAACATTTAGTCTCTGGCCTCAAGAGCACCAGGCATAGGTCAACTTTTCTGACATTCAGTAGGGGTGTAATTAAATAGTCAACACACGGAACGATATGGAATACAATATAGGGATCACAACACGATTTAGAAAATGACAAAAAAAATCAGAATGAAGAGTAACAAATGTGTAACTAATGTTTGTTGATGAAAAAAAGTAGGAGATAGTGTGTGAGAGTATTTAGCCTCACAAACAAAGAATAAAAACAAATGTACCAATCTAACTGTTATTATTATTATTATTATTATTGCTCATTTGTGTAACATAAAAGTTGTTAAATCTTTATTCTCTTTAGCTTAGTTCGGCCTAAAATGGCTTCTACAGGCTGTCTTTCTACTTTGAACTTTCCATTCATTAGCTCCTCTTTCAGTACTGCACCAATGTTTGGGCCTGTGTGTGATTCAAATACGGCTGGTCTTGTGTTTGACGTAGCTGTTCATTTCCCAATCATGGTGTCAATGGTGTGGCTCTAACTGTTGTGTAGCTTTGAGCAGCACCTGAGAGTGAACACATCACTGTTTGTAGTGTTTGCTTGTTCTCTGTTTTTTTTTTGCCAGATTTTTTTTTTTGGTGCATCACTACATACAATCGACTTATGGGTCGAGGAAGCATGCGCGTTGTCCTCCATCTCGTAAACACTGCAGCGTCTACAGGTAGCAGGAGGGTTCAAATATCATCGCGCCACTGCATTTTTTTTTTTTTTATTTTACTTGATTTGATTTCGTGAACAATTGAATTTTATATTGCTGTCTTTTTTATTTTACATTCCTACAGTTCTGCATTGACTTGTTGCTGATATTTTGGTCAACTGTGACAGAGTTGTATAGTTCCTGAGGGACAAAGTTAAGTTTGCTAATGTGTCGTAGCTAGGGTCGTACCATGAAATCTTCACAAAAAATACAATTAAAAAAGTAACAAGTAATTCATGACAAAAGAGTGTGTGTGAAGCTTTTTTTAGGATGCATAAAGTACAGTGAAGTTAAAATTATTAGGGTAAAACATACATTTCACCAACAGAAAAGCAATGAGAGGCAATTAGAAAATACACCAAAGCATGTGGCTGCACATGTCCTTATTCCTGAGTGTTTAATATTGTGGTACACTGCATGAAACCACCATCAAGTTGACAAATATTTTATTATAAAATTTTGCACAATCGATGACATGCTTATGACTGTTAAAATCTAAAATGGGGTTCTGTAGTTACAAGAACAAGTTCAGCAAGGCCGCAGGCAACTGGAAAGCATTTCCACATATACGTAGTAGGTAACAAAACCCTTAGTTGACTAAACTGTACAGTGTTATCGCATAAATATGTGATACTTTATTATTGTTATTATCTAATCCTATGTTTGACAGCCAACATCAAATGATTCACTACAGCAGATAATAATTCTGTCTTTTCTCACCAACTAAGACTAAAACACACTGAGGTGACATTTAAAGCTGGATTATTCCTCAGCAACCTGACTACCATTTTGGACTGGCCTCTTCCTGCCTTACAGCGGAGTCAGACTGTGCAGCGTCTCTGCCGTACCAGGAAATAGCGATGTTTAGTTATGTGGGCTATGAAACGCACAAAATGCTGACACTTTCAATCATATAGGTACTTGTAGGCTATTGGACATGGAAAAATAAATAATTTATAATTATATTATAATTAAAACAAATAATCAAAATATCAATTCACCCTTGGATAGGCACTTCCCAACTTGCCTACCCTGACTGCACGTCACTGTTGGCTACCATTTAACATGATCTACCTGACTACCATTTGTACGGAATCAAATCCTCCAAGTTAAACTCTGACCTAGACACTAGTCTCAGCATTCAATGGAGTCAGAAGGTCTGTCTCCCACCGTGAAATGCAATCTTCCCCCACAGGGGGACCTTCTCTCACTTCCTGTTCGAACAAAGGAACAGGATAATCTAAGAAGAGTTTGCTCCTGTTATCACCTCTATTTTACATTACGATCAAAAGGAAACTAAGTTTTCAAACTCTGGGCTCCGACACCCTGTGGATTTTGTCACCTCCAGAACCCTAACCAGAGGTCCCACAGGAGGTTGGAATAACACCAGCTTTCTGTTTCCCGCTCAAATGAGAAAAAATAAACTTTACTATGTTTGAAAAGTCACAAAAGAAAACATTATTGGAATGCTTCCTGCAGAAATTGAAATTGCAAGTATTGTCTGTCCTATGCCACTCTTTTTCAGGTAACACAATAACAAACAGAATGCTATTTTAAAATGTTTCATCATTTAGTGGGGGGTGCTTGAATACCAGGAAACATCTCAAAGGTTCGTTTATGGTATTTACAGTTAACCATATAGTAAAGAAAAAGGATAACATGAATTTTGACATTCCGGTTTATTAAGTACTAGCTATGCTATTTTTCAGCCGTGTCTGGTATCAAACTGTCTCATACTACATGATATTTTAAGAAATGATGTTGAAAAGATGATTTGAATTAGGTTGAATTAATTGTCATTGTCTAAGTGTTATGTTTAGAGCCCTCTGTTTGTTTGTCATCACATACTACACATGCACCCAAAGACACGCCTACTACAGCTGTAAGCCGACACACTGGGTCTGACTAGCCAATCACCGACATGATCAACCAAAACACTACCTCCAAAAGGCGTCTCAGATTTTGTTTAAAAAGATGCGCTGCTCACAAAGCTTCAGTTTTGGACGTGGGCGTTCATGCTCACACGTGCTTCCTCATGTTTCCAGTCTTTCATTTCATTTTTATTTTATATGTAGTTGCATCAGTTAGATTTTTAAGAACCTTGCTCGTAGCGAAAGCTTAAGATGCAAAACAGCGTGCCTGAAAGCCAATCTTTCAACATCTGAATCGCGGACCAACCGGTGGTCCCTTTTGCTCCTAGTCTGAAACCGGCTGTGATCAACCCAGAAGGGGTTGTAGATCGGTCGGAGGAGCCCTGCTGTTAAACGAAACAGAAATCAATGGCGGTATGCCAGTGCAGCTGTACTGCCCACGAACGTTGTTCCTGCAAACCCAGAACGTCTCCAGGTCCAACCCAGACCTCATCTTAAGGTACTGATCAGTGAGCACTGGACCAGCAGAGCTTTCACTCACATCATTTCAATACATCCTCATACCTACACTCCACTTAGAATATGCTTCACTCACAATCCACCACATCTACGTTTGTCCGTTTTCCCCTGTCTGTCTTTCCCTCTGTTTCCTGAGCTCGCTTTATGATTTTATTCTTTGATTTTACAATAGTCTAGATTAGTTTAGAATAGCGATTCACTTTACTACATATAATCCTCACTTTTATTAGCTTAGAAATGCATTACATCAGGATGTAATCATCACATTGTTCTTGTTTCTCATTGAATTATGCAAATAAAAGGTTAAACTGTAATTGTTGATTCCTCTGATTTATTAAAGCTGTGTATTTTAGGTGTAGATGTGCTGCAAGAATCTACTTCCCTGGTTCAATACTTAGTTTAGTCTAAAGAAAAACTTGGACATATTTCCGTTTTTTAAGAGGTGGCACCCAGGCATTCGTTGAGCTAATATTAATAATAATAATAATGAATATTCTCATTCATATAACCTATTATCAATAACCCTTATCTTCCTAAACATTTATCATGTTCTACCTGACTACCATTTAACATGCTCTACCTGACTACCATTTAACATGTTCTACCTGACTACCATTTAACATGATCTACCTGACTACCATTTAACATGATCTACCTGATTACCATTTAACATGTTCTAGCTGACTACCATTTAACATGTTCTACCTGACTACCATTTAACATGTTCTACCTGACTACCATTTAACATGATCTACCTGATTACCATTTAACATGTTCTACCTGACTACCATTTAACATGTTCTACCTGAGTACCATTTAACATGTTCTACCTGACTACCATTTAACATGCTCTACCTGACTACCATTTAACATGATCTACCTGACTACCATTTAACATGATCTACCTGATTACCATTTAACATGTTCTACCTGACTACCATTTAACATACTCTACCTAGCTACCATTTAACATGTTCTACCTGACTACCATTTAACATGTTCTACCTGAGTACCATTTAACATGTTCTACCTGACTACCATTTAACATGATCTACCTGACTACCATTTAACATGTTCTACCTGACTACCATTTAACATACTTTACCTGACTACCATTTAACATACTTTACCTGACTACCATTTAACATGATCTACCTGACTACCATTTAACATGTTCTACCTGACTACCATTTAACATGTTCTACCTGACTACCATTTAACATGATCTACCTAGCTACCATTTAACATGTTCTACCTGACTACCATTTAACATGATCTACCTGACTACCATTTAACATGATCTACCTGACTACCATTTAACATGTTCTACCTGACTACCATTTAACATGTTCTACCTGACTACCATTTAACATGATCTACCTGACTACCATTTAACATGTTCTACCTGACTACCATTTAACATGTTCTACCTGACTACCATTTAACATGTTCTACCTGACTACCATTTAACATGTTCTACCTGACTACCATTTAACATGTTCTACCTGACTACCATTTAACATGTTCTACCTGACTACCATTTAACATGTTCTACCTAGCTACCATTTAACATGTTCTACCTGACTACCATTTAACATGTTCTACCTAGCTACCATTTAACATGTTCTACCTGACTACCATTTAACATGTTCTACCTAGCTACCATTTAACGTGCTCCATTCCTGTCAAACAGATGGAAAAACTCTTTGGGAAATCAGGCACGATTTCAGAGTCGGTTTGTTGCAGCATGAGATGTAAACAGTAAACAGTGTTTTGTTGCAGCCTCTCCAGTGCATACAAGTAGTAACGCGTTCAAAGCAGACACCGAGTAGCATGGCATCAGTGCAACATCCAGATGTTATAAACAAACCAAAAGTTTTAAGGCACGACATGATTAATAACATGTTCTATTAACTAAAAACAGTTGTGAAGTACAATAGTCCCTCGCTATAATGTGGTTCACCTTTCGCGGCCTCGGTGTTTTGCGGATTTTTTTTCACAGTGCAAGTTTGGATTAATTTTTGTACAGTGTATGAACGCGCATTGTGTTCTGTGTCCTGATTGGCTAATGCTGCATTCACCCACCAGCGACACATCCAACTCAGTGAGTTTCACTGCCTGCTGAAGCAAGGAGCTGTGCTCATTTTTCTCTTCATAAACATAAACCACCAGTGAAAAAAGCCGGTGTGATTAGCGGCTAATGCTATCCTAGCTCAATGCTACAGAGAGAACTTTTACCTGCTACTACCACCTGCTCGCTGACTCTCCTCCACACCAAATCCTTTCTGGTTATAAAGGGCGTGTCATACAGCTCCAGGTGGTCACACACAGCTTCTACTCCATGGTTGAATGGGTGAACAGACCAGTGTCCATGTTGACGTGACGTCATTGTCAACAAAGACTCTGATTGCGTTCGGCATCAATGTCCGATCACTAGCAGTGTGACTCTGTCGTGCTGTATGTTTGAAAACAGGTTTATGTTTTACAATCTATGAAGGTTTGAACTTTGAGAGAGTTTAAACAAGAGAGAAATGTTCATTCCTGTCTGAGAAAAGCGTATAAAGTGTGTGATGAGGGGTTTTACAGCCTTAAAATATGTATAATAATTGTAAAAAATAAAGCTGACTACTTTGCCGATTTCGCCTATTGCGGCTTATTTTTAAGAACGTAACCTCTGCAATAAACAAGGGACTACTGTACTTAAAAGATGACAATCACATTTGGCTACAAAAGACATTGAAAGTGATTAAAAAACAATGATTTTAACTGAGAGCTGTCATCACTGCTGTTAGAGATAAAAGGATGGTTGATCATTCAAACATTAACGGCGAGGTCAGTTTGTTTGTTTTTGTTCTATACTGAAGACATTTGGGTTTCAGATCAAAACATGAATATGAGACAAAAGTTCAAATTTTCAGCTTTTATTTCATGGTTTTTACATCTTGATGTGTTAAACAACTCGGGACCGATCCTCACATGGAACTGTCAGTTCTACCATAAGCACTTGCCTTGCAGAGACAGAGAAAAGCAAAATGTCTGGCCTCAACGATGTTGTTGTGATGTGGTATTGGAACTCAAGTCTCTTACCCAAGTCTAGTCTTAGCTCCCAGTTAAATGCGGTTGTGAGTAGGCCGACTGCAGGTTTGGGTTGTGACTGAGGCAGATGATATGCTTGCTTTGCTGGCGCTTGCTGATGTTGTTGCAGGCTACGGCCTTGGAGATGGTTTCCACAGCTGCTTTCAGCACATTGTCATGCCGTTAACGACAGCAACCCTACACCAGTGTTTTTGGGCTGCTGCTGAGGATGTGCTCAAGTGAACCTCTGCCAGAGCACAAGCTGGAGAGTCAGCCATGCCCCAGAGATGGAGGTTAGCTGGGCTAGGTAAGATCGTAATCGTATTGAGTTGTCATGATAAATTTGATGCGCTGTGGCTCTGCCTGCCAAAACTCGTCCCGGGTCACTGTCCTGTCCAGTTCGCCCTCTCGCCTCGTCCATGCACCCTGCTGCTGCATGGACACCATCCTGCTAGTCCTCGACTCCCGACCACAACTCTTTCAGAGTTAGTCGTGCCCGTTTGGCTTCTCATAGTAAGGCTGGGGATAAGCCCCATTGCCACTGAACCCACCAACAAAGTCCTGTATCTCAGCTGGACCTCAGCCACCTTCAAGCCTTCCTTGGCTTTCCACTTTTTACCTGTTTGTACCATGATTCCTGCTGCTGCAACTTTCTCTGCCTCTCTTGTCCAAAGACTCTAAATTCCTCGTCAAGGCTGCTGATTGGGAGCTGTAGTTTTTTGGACTTCCAATACAGTGCTGCACTGCAGAGGCCGCGAGGCAAGCCCAGTTTCTACTGTTGACAGGGCCACCTTGTACACCAAGAAAGGCCAGAGTACCTGGGGCAGGACACCGTTCTTTTATATACATGTCTTGAATCTCCCGGGTGAGCCAGACCTATCTACTGCCGATAGTCATGTTTCAAGGTTCTTGATAGTGGTTTGGATTGCAGCTGTGTCCCTGGGACTACAGTCAAAAACCTTTCCTAGGCTCTTGACCAGTTTCTCTGTGATAGATGGGATTGTTGTGCCATCCAACAGGAAGCAAATTTTGTCAGTCACCCTTTCCTTCTGCAGCACCATGGCCCTGAATTTAACTGGTTTGAAGCTGAAATGAGACGAGTATTAATATATTTTATACCATTATATAGATATATATTATTGCTGTCCTGGGTAAAATTGTTGCTCTTCTTTCTTATACAACAATGTATGATTTAAAAAGCTCATTCATGTCCTCATGTGTATGTAATTTATTACCTTTGTAATAACACTACCCAGTTTCATGATTAATGTTTTAATTATTCAGACTGTAAATAGCCTCAAAAAACCCACACCTTGGATAAAAGGAATGATTTCTTAATTAAATCAAAGTGATCTAAGACACTAGAAACTATTTCAAATGCACTTTCTATTCTAATATTTCATATTATTATTGATATACCCTTCCTACAGCTGTAACTACTGCCCCGTATAGCCTCTCTGCAGTTTGTACTAAACATTTCTACTACACAGCATATCAGAATGTTCCTATTTTGTTTCCAAATCATAATCTCTCTCATTTAGAGATTTCTGGCATCATGCTGCAAGTTGCTACAAGAAACTAGGTCAGTTGCTTCTCACGGGTTTAACTGTCTCTTCATTAAGTAGGAAATAAATAAATATGGAAGGGGAGACAATAGCAAGTGACCCATTTCTGGAAGAGCATCTTCTGTAACTGAGCAAAGAGATACAGAACCACAGTGAGTGTGAGAGAATGCATGCTTTACTGCATGATTAGTGGGAGCTGTGTAGTCACCTGGGCCGAGGTGAGCTAACATGTACTAAAGCAGGTCAATAGTAGGACAGGCTAGCAGGGTAAAGTCCTCCTATATCCAGCCAAAGCTGCATTACTAATCCACCCCAATAGATCCAGGGCTGCCAAAGACTGTTTTCCATCCATCCAAATAACTGTCTGGCATCACCTACTGTATCATGCTGAGCATCATGGTTTAACATAGTTTTACTCATAATGCACCTTGTCATGTCAACATAAGGCAGGTTACACTCTGGACAGGATGACAGGTGGAATCGTAGCCTTAAAGGTTTATCATGATATTGTATTATTACTTTGAACAAACTGAAATATATACATTAGGGTGGTTCACAATATGATGGCATAAGTAATCACATTTTTTACATCTGTACCAAAAATTTAGCTAATATAACGTCAGTAAAGGGTGACAAACTTTTTCATAATTTTTATTGCTCAATTGAAGAATGCGTAACTTTCAGAGATATCAGAAACTTGAATGATATAAAGGTAAGTATGGTCATTAATAGTCTCTCCCTGTATTTATACTAAATGAGTTAGAACATTAGAACAGTTTAAACCCTATTCCTGAAAATAGAAAAGACGTTAACATTGAGAAAAAGTGTGACACCCATAAATGTGCAGCAATTGACTTTGAATTTTTTTGCTACTGATGCTTACATTTGGAAAAAAGCAATCTGGCAAAATCTTGTGAACCACCCTAATATACTGTACATTCATACTGCAGTATAAAAACATTAAATCATGTATTATTAAGTTCATGTAATGTAAGTGTTATGTTACTTCAACATGATCCTCCATTGGTATAATACATTGCAATCCAAATATTAATTATGAGACATTTTTGTCCAAATCAATGTACAGGATACGCAGTTAGGGTTAAGGGACTTGCGATCAGGTTGGCCATTACTGTTACACCACCACAAAACATTTTTACTTGAATCGTGTTTCCACAAACACCCCCTCCCAAAAGCACATTGCTGCTCTGCCTCAGGCCCTCATAACCTGTTTATGTGTTTGTGCATGTGCAGTGAGTTCCCCAATATGAAAACCATTTATGCAAATAGGCAGCTCTCTATGCTGCCTTTGGACGTAACCGTGCCATGCTAAATGCTATAGGTACGTTCACAGTGCATTAGTGAATTGATATCAAGTGACCGCTGCTACGTTCTTTAGCTAGAAACGGGATAACAATACAGGCAGGATGACAGCGCTAGAGACGATAAAGACACTTTCTTTTGAGGAAAAACAACAGTTTTTAAAAGATGGGAGACCAACACCTGAGTTACCAGACCTTCAGCAAAGGTAAGGTCAGAAAATGTTTCATACTTTCTACAGTGAATGGTACAAAAGGAAGGATTGGCTTTGTGGATGCTCCTCACTGAGGCTGTTCTGCGTTAGTGTTGTTGTTGTTGTTGGGAGAGTATGGAGGCTATATTGAATAATTGTTTGTGTTTCTTTAATGGTGTTTCATGATGTTGATTTTGTTTGATTAACACTTGTCAGCCGAAACTTATAGAATTGTCATTGGTGTTGACATGACTGGAAACGTCCTGCCTACCCAATCTTAGTGCTCACGGCACGTCACTGCACATCACTAAACTTTTAGTGAATCTGCCCCTGAGAAAATCCAAATTTGTTGAAAGATCAGCCAGTCTGATGTCTGTGGTAGTTCATGGACACACTGCGGTTGTCAGTTAACACATTAACATCTCAACTCGCACACAGGAGAACTTTAAACAAACATGAACAGTATCATGACTACGTGGTGAGGGGATATAAACATAGCAGCACAGTTTGTGGATGTGTTTCAGTCTTCCCGCTCAGTCAGTCTACATGTCTGTCTATCTACATAATCTGTCAATCTCCCTTATGTCAGTCTACCGCTGTCAGTCTGTCCCTGTTAGTCTCCCCACTGTCTGTCTGTCTGTCTATCCCTGTCTGTTAGTCTACCCACTGTCTGTTAGTCTACCTGTATTTCAGTCACATGTCATGGAGTAGCCTGCCTAGCGGACCATGTCGATGCTTTCCTCAAAGCCACGCGTGCCACTCGTTGACATAAAGGTGGTCTATGAGTAGCTGCTCAGTGCAGTTTCCCCTTCATCTCCATACTGTCTCTGTATATGACCTCCATGCCCTTTGGATGTGCTGGGTGTGGGCCCCTGTCTCAACATTGACATAAGAGACACTGTGATTTACTGTTAAATGCTTGTATTTATCTAATAAGGTTTCTTATTAGAGCCTGGAGTATTTTTAGTTGGTGCTTCTGTGTCCAAAACAGACAGACAATGGCTATTAAAGTTAGTCATAAAAGTGTCAACATCATCACAACTAGTAAATGTAGTTGGATCAAAACAGGCAGAAAACACACTGATTGCTGCTTCATTAAGAATGTGTCTCCACTTTTTCACATTGGAAGTAGTCTGTACCAGTGTGATTGACAGATTAAATACGATACAGCAATGGTCGCTTATTTATAGGTCTTCAATACCTAGATGGTCAATCTTTAAACCAAAAGAAAATGCTAAATTTAAAGTATGACCTTTAGGGTGTGTTGAATCCACCTCCACGTCACTTGAACCGTAGAGTTCCAAACATGGAGCAATCTGAAGGGCACGGCTCATGTTTCCGTATTGTACATCAGATCCAACCCTCGGGACATAAAAAGGTCCTTCAGGAGGTGAGATTTGCTGGCTAGCAATCTAGCATTCTGCAAGCCGAAGCGTTGAGTCAGTTTCTCATCGGCCTGTGGAGAACTGCGGCGCAGCGGACGAAGCCACCCGTGATCCACACCACGGTGCCTGGAAACGTGTCAGCAGAGCAGTGCTTTGAGCGGCAGGTGACGCAAGCGGGAGACCAGACGCACGGGAGTCATGGGCTGAATCCAGCAAAATCAATGTGATAACTGGAATCCAGGATCAGACCTCCAGAACGCCTTTACCCTCAACAGGACTCCACCACGTTTACCCTGTTTTTTGGCACGCTTTCTCCAGAGGACAGGGGACCGCAACAGGTAGTCAGGTACTGACGCCAAGTGAGGAGAAGGTCTGGATGTTTGATCCTCAGAGTTGAAGCCCAGACGTACCTCATGTGAACGATTAAGATCAATAATGATGTTTTGGCACAGAATACCGATCAGTGCAGCTACAAACAAAAGTTCCAGCAGAGCGGGCAGACGGCAGCCGGTACATGCTGGCTCCGTCTTGTTTGATTTATAAAAGAGTCCTTAAGCAATTCTGAAGGCCTTAAGAAAATTGTACCATAAAATACATCACTGGAAGCAGTACAACCATTTGGTTGCTTTCACATTGCTGCATTGCGAGAACGCAAAATCCAAATGGAGGGCAGGAAGTGAAGTAGCTTGTGAATATGCTGTCTGAAATAATCAAAATGCCCATGTTTTGTATATTTTATGGCTGCTCCAATTGTTCTAACTGAGAAAAGGAAAAGATATTTTATAGCGTACCGAAGATTCACAGAGGTGAAAAATGTAAAAAGCTCACAAAACAACCCCGTAAAAAGTGGATTTTAAATCTACGTCTGCGGTCGGGAGGAGCAGAGTCTGCTGATGCCCGTGTCAGTAGTAACCACTTTGTCAGAGGTATGTTAGCGAGCTAACTTTGCTTTTGTGGCTGTGTTTATATAGCATTAGGTTGTCATTAAATGCTCAATTACTATATTTTTTACCTTCTTTATTTCACTCCTGCACACTGTTCACAGTAAAAGCTGAACACCCTAATGCTATTGTACGACATGTCATAAAGTACTACTCAGTAGAAGTCGTATGTACAGTATGTGACAAACAAACCTGTTGTATCTTTGACCGTCAGGCTAATGTTAAGATGTTTTGCATGTTTGTTTACATTATAGCCGTGACTGCTAGCTGCTAGCATCTTAACACATAAAATAATATAAGAACAAACACTCACCCTGGTGAAGACCAAACCATAGTCATTGTGGAGCTGTTTGGTACCAAGGTTGTGGACCCACCCACTCACAAAAACCTTCATACTTTTATAGGTTTTGATCTGTTTGGTGTAGGAGGATGTCTGAAGGATCAGATAGTTTGTGATATCAAAAGCCCTCGATGGTCGACAAATCTTTAGATTCTGTTGAAAACTCATTCATCTTCATGAGATGACGCCCAACGTATTTGTTAATTCATTGTTTGTATATTTGTCTTGTAACTGGATCTAAATCAGTTTCTTAATGCCCCTCATTGAATTTTTAAGTGCAACCTCTGCATTGGACATAGATTTGGTGCAAAAATTGTGTGAGTAAAATATTGACAGATATAGAAGTTTACAGTAAAGCATAAAACTCAATATTACATTAAATGTGGTAGCATTTTACAATTCTCGCAACATTGTCACTATGGAGCAGATATTTGTCATTTAAATGGTGTCGGTCAGTTAAGAAGTGGCAGTTTCTAGTCAAGCGCTCAAGGCTTGCATGTAGCATGCGAGACAGGGCCACAAGTTTACAGTTAGGGGTGGATTCACTAAAGGTTTAGGGGTATTAAAACTCCAATAATAAGGGGTACCAAAAAAAAAAAAAGGACTGCACGTCACAATGTGCCCACAATCCAGTTAGCACATTTCCCTTTGAATATGTACAGTAGGCAGATCTCATAAGGGGCGCAACAAATTGGGAGGAAATGCAAATTAATTAATGCAGTGGGCGTAATGCATATCAGCAAACCTGGAATTGATTGCATCTCTTATTTTTCCCTATAAGTTTAGCACGCCCCACAACCAGATGGTAAATGTCAAAGCTTTTAGCACAGTGATGGCAGCAGTGATCTTTGTGAGGTGACGGCGCAGACAACCGAGGGATCTCATTTTCAGACTTGGAGTTAATATTTTTGGGATGAATTAATTAACAATTTTAAGAATGTATCGTTGATCACCCCATGCCACTTTGGAGCTATTGGATGAACTGAGGGCTGACTTGGAGCCATCAACACGGAGGAGCCATGCCATACCTCCTTTGCCAAAACTGCTCGCAACTTTGCATTTCCTTGCATCTGGATCCTTCCAGCGCACCGTTGGCATCAGTTGGGTGATGTCCTGGATGCCACGTCACGGAGGGTGGGCAGATACATTAAATTCCCAGACACTTGGGAGGCCCTAAACAACATTCCCCCAAATAATTGGAGTGGTAGACTGCACTCACATCAGATTGTTACCCCCATTTAAAGCTACTGAAAAGAATGCAAACCTGTAACAAAAGCAATTATTTACACCAATTGGCCTCCCCCCATAACGCCAGCTCAAGGATGTGTCAAATTTCACCGGCATGTTTACAGATCTGAGTCTCTGTCCTCATCCTACAACCCCCCCGCCCCAATCCCCTATTCCAAGCTGAAATCTCGTCTTCTGAACCATAACATCTGACTGTATAAGAGGAGAGTCTTCGCCTTCTCTGATTTGGACCTCCACTCCAGCTCAGGGAAGGTGTCTGTGGAAGAGCGCTCAGTGGCAGCATGCCCACATCCCTCCAATTGATGAATATCCTCTCCCCCTCTTCGCACCCATCTCCTACACCCCACCACCTACCACACTTGCCCATGCTATATGTTATTGTGACTGTGTTCTTTTGTCTTGCTTAATGTATGTACAGTATTCAATTTTTTTTTTTTCCTACTTTTTCTACTTTACTCCCAACGAGGGATTTCACTACAAAACTGCCTTTTTTTTTACCCCTCACCTCTTCTTGTGTTGTGATCCCATTTCTCATCTCATTGCTCTGTAACCTGTGCAATGAAAAATAAAGCTATTCATTCATCAGCAGGTGCCATATATGGGGCAACAAAATTAAACGGGACAACAGCAGCTGATGTAATACAAAGCAGTTTTCATGATCCCGTTTCAAAAGGTATGCATCTTTTTTATTGTTTCACACAGAAAATGCATGAATCAAATAAATAAACATAATCAAAAATGTTAGTCATCTTTCATTGTCAACTTTGCTGGACTTCACGAAAAATCGGAAAAAAAATGTTTCTCTTTGAGCCACGGTGTAAACTAACAGGAGAAAGTTTTTACATATATATACAGAATACAAAGGAAAACAGATTTTATAAAAAATTCAGATACTATGCATTTCAAAATAGCAACAGCAGCAACAACAAATGTGCATGGACTTGTATTAACCACATGTAAATTAATATAAAGCACAAAGCATAAATAAAACAATGCACATAACTCAGCCTGAATGGAAAACAACCTGCATTGAAATGAAACGTTTCTACTTTTCATTAAAGTTTGAATTAAAGTGTCTTGTTTTTTTCTTTTGGGAGGATGCATTTGTCGCAGGGCGCTGGGTACGGTGCACACATCTGCGCCCCCACCATGTACCGTCTGTACGGCTGTGGGACCACCTGTTTGGAAACATCGCTCCATGACAAGGCATTGATGGCCATAGTCGGTCCAGAAACAGCGCTAACGAGCTGCTTTGTGTGTAAAACGATGGCCCGAGTGTCCCACCTCAGCGCACGCATCCCACCTGACACAGCTCTGAGTTCTGCAGTTATGGCCTTGAGGCCATCTTTCAGAGCTGTGGACTGTTTATGCTGTGGTTCCAACAACTGGATGTCTATGGCATCAATGGCACTCTGTCTTCTCACCTCCAAGGTCGATGTGCTTATTAACTCCTTTGGACGAGGACGGATGGACTTCTGATGGTCCTTAAATAAAAGAAAAGATGCAACATGGTCACAACTGCGGCAGGATACGGGAACACATAGACTACTTATTTATGTTTTTTTCCCCTATAGGATAGATATGTCATCATGCTGTGCAATTAAATACACACAACATCTTTTTTTTTCTGGCTGGATTACACAACGGCAAATTTCTGTAATACAACCAAATTATGAAATAACATTAATTTAATTTCCTTCAGATAAAATGACTAAATAAATGTCATGTATAAATCTTAAATTCATTAAAATAAACACATGTTTGTGGTGAACATACCTTTGTCTGCAGTTTCCATCCTGGTTTACAACCCATGATTTCAGATGTTAGTGAATCCGCCCTTAAGAGTTCATTCTGTACTAAAGGTAAAAAAAGGCAATTGCATAAGGTTAAGCAGTATATTTGCATAAAACCTGAACAGATAAAGCTAGTTATCATTTTGCATAAGACTTATGTTCTTGCAGCCTTTCATTTACTTTTGAGAGCACACCTTAACTAGAAAATAAAAGCCTGCAGGCAGCACACAGATAAGCTAAAGGTATTAAGTTCACTCATTGAACAGAAACATAAACTTAACACTTTTGTTTTTGCTCCCATTTCTCACAAGCTGAACTCAAAGTTCTCAGACATCTTCTATATACACAAAAGACCTATTTCTCTCAAATATTGTTGCTGATTAGACGGCAAGATTATTGCACAGGTGTGCCTCAGGGTGGCCACAATAAAAGGCCACCCTGAAATGTGCAGTTTTGCTTTATTGGGGAGGGGGGCAACACATCTCCTTGGCATAGACTTGATCAGGTTGTTGATTGTGGCCTGTGGAATGTTGTATTTAATAGATTAACTGACAGGTTTTGGTGTGTGAGAAAAAAAAAAAGTACCTCAAATAACTTGGCATTTGTGGACTACAGGGAGTAGCCGTACGAGTTGCGTACACCCTTGAGGTGCGTTACCCTTTGTGCGTTGTGGACCAAGGAATGTACGGCTGCCTCACACCACAGCACTAAAGACACCTTGTAACTTCCCTGAGTGAGATTAGACAATAATTCAAGCATTATTTCTTAGACAAGAGTTTAAGAACATTGTGCCCATGACAGTGAGAAGATTTGAAAGTCAAATTAGTCTAGAAAAACTATTAGAAACAGTCTTTACCCATTCCAAAATGACATCCCACAGGGGGACCTGTTGGTCACCGGATTAGACTTTGCGCACTGGACCCAATTTGTAATATCCATTGATGATTTAAAAAGCAGCTCAAGGTATAATAACGTACATCGACCACTTGCCCTTTGTGGTCCTCAAGGTCTACAATAATGAGATATCCTTTATTGACCCCTCTCACCCTGCACACAATCTGTTTAAACTCCTCCCCTCTGGCAGACGCTACAGATCACTGTACGCCAAAACAACCCGCCATAAAAACAGTTTCTTCCCCCAGGCTGTCACTCTGATCAACACTAAACAGTCAAAGAGTGTCAGTCCTGTTTCTGTGAAAAAACCCTGGAACCAAACATAACAACCCTGGATCAATCTGACACTGAGAATGTTCATGTACATACCTTTAATTTAAATGTTCTCCTGCACTACTTATCAATGCTCTACTGCACTATTTTCCTTTTATTATTATTATATTTTATTATTATCTTTCTTTTCTATTATTTTTTTCCTTCTTTTATCTTATTTGTTTTTTAATTTTTATTTTGTATTTGTTTATTTTTTTTATACTATTATTATTATTATTATTATTATTATTATTATTATTATTATTATTATTATTATTATTATTATTATCATCATCTTGTTATTTGCACATTCTAGTCTAACTACTGTTTATATTTATACTTATGTTTATACTTATTATCATCTCTTCTAGTTGATTGTTTATTATTGAATGTTTCACTATTGGAGAGAGCACAGTTGACCGAGTCAAATTCCTCGTGTGTACAACATACACTTGGCCAATAAAGATGATTCTGATTCTGATTCTGATTCTGATTCTGATTGGTCCCACAAAGGGGACATTTGCTGAGTTCAGCAGCAGAAAAACAGAATATATATATATATATATATATATATATATATATATATATATATATATATATATATATATATATATATATATATCCACACATGGGCCTGTGCACAATACAGATAGAAAGAGTGATAAACATGTTGCAAGAAGGAAATCAGTATGTGCATGTGCGCGGCTTACGTGTGTGAGAGTGAACCCACAGAAGAGATGGAGAGAGTCACCCACGGCAACCAGGAGGACAGGTAGCGAGTCACACACACGCACACATCTCAAAACACACCCTCACCACACATAAAGTATTTATAATAAAATTATACTAAATGAGTTCAAGGGTGCACGGTGGCTTAGTGGTTAGCACGTCCGCCTCACAGCAAGAAGGTCCTGGGTTCAAGCCCTGGGGTGGACACTTGGGTCCTTTCTGTGTGGAGTTTGCATGTTCTCCCCGTGCTGCGTGGGTTTCCTCCGGGTACTCTGGCTTCCTCCCACAATCCAAAAACATGACTGTAAGGTTGATTGGAGTCTCTAAATTGCCCATGGGAGTGAGTGAGTGGTTTTCTGTCTGTGTTGCCCTGTGATGGACTGGCGCCCTGTCCAGGGTGTACCCCCGCCTAGCGCCCTATGAGAGCCGGAGATGGGCACCGGCAGACCCCAGCGACCCTGATAAACGGGAATAAGCGTGTATGAAAATGGATGGATGGATTTAAAAAGCAGCTCAAGGTATAATAACGTACATCGACCACTTGCCCTTCCACTGAAAGTAGGTTTTTGTGGTCCTCAAGGTCTACAATAATGAGATATCCTTTATTGGTCCCACAAAGGGGACATTTGCAGAGTTCAGCAGCAGAAAAACAGAATATATATATACACATGGGCACAATACAGATAGAAAGAGTGATAAACATGTTGCAAGAAGGAAATCACAAAATGAAACAGAATATATACAAATATACAAAAACTATGATTACATATACACATTAGTTAGTCACTCAAACAGATGATTCAGGGCCTCCGTAAATGTGGCACATACTGTATAAATTGTGTTGGCTTTTTAAAAATTGTTTTTCTTCAATGGATATGCATATATCTCTATAAAAGCAGGGAAGTTATGCGTGCGTGTGTAGCAAATTTCTCCTCGTCTGTTTAACCTGAAACTTTTTTAACAGCTTCCACATAGCCCGAGTGTGTGCATCCAATATTTTGGACTTATTTGGTTTTGCAAAACGTTTATTTTAATTTTATTTTGTGTTTAGCCAGAAGTGAAACCTTTTGACCTCAGCGTGATGGGGGCGCTAGCGCACCAATCTGTTGATTTACAACCTCTAATAATCAGTAGAAGAAGACCACATGGCCCCATGGTGTGCATCCATTATTTTGGACTTATTTGGTTTTGCATAACGTTTATTTTTTTTGGTACTCCGTTTTTTCACGCATTGGGCGTGAGACGCATTTAACAACCTGTGACGGAGTATGTGCATGTGCGCGGCTTACGTGTGTGAGAGTGAACCCACAGAGGAGATGGAGAGAGTCACCCACGGCAACCAGGAGGACAGGTAGCGAGTCACACACACGCACACATCTCAAAACACACCCTCACCACACATAAAGTATTTATAATAAAATTATACTAAATGAGTTCAAGGGTGCACGGTGGCTTAGTGGTTAGCACGTCCGCCTCACAGCAAGAATGTCCTGGGTTCAAGCCCTGGGGTGGACACTTGGGTCCTTTCTGTGTGGAGTTTGCATGTTCTCCCCGTGCTGCGTGGGTTTCCTCCGGGTACTCTGGCTTCCTCCCACAATCCAAAAACATGACTGTAAGGTTGATTGGAGTCTCTAAATTGCCCATAGGAGTGAGTGAGTGGTTTTCTGTCTGTGTTGCCCTGTGATGGACTGGCGCCCTGTCCAGGGTGTACCCCCGCCTAGCGCCCTATGAGAGCCGGAGATGGGCACCGGCAGACCCCAGCGACCCTGATAAACGGGAATAAGCGTGTATGAAAATGGATGGATGGATTTAAAAAGCAGCTCAAGGTATAATAACGTACATCGACCACTTGCCCTTCCACTGAAAGTAGGTTTTTGTGGTCCTCAAGGTCTACAATAATGAGATATCCTTTATTGGTCCCACAAAGGGGACATTTGCAGAGTTCAGCAGCAGAAAAACAGAATATATATATACACATGGGCACAATACAGATAGAAAGAGTGATAAACATGTTGCAAGAAGGAAATCACAAAATGAAACAGAATATATACAAATATACAAAAACTATGATTACATATACACATTAGTTAGTCACTCAAACAGATGATTCAGGGCCTCCGTAAATGTGGCACATACTGTATAAATTGTGTTGGCTTTTTAAAAATTGTTTTTCTTCAATGGATATGCATATATCTCTATAAAAGCAGGGAAGTTATGCGTGCGTGTGTAGCAAATTTCTCCTCGTCTGTTTAACCTGAAACTTTTTTAACAGCTTCCACATAGCCCGAGTGTGTGCATCCATTATTTTGGACTTATTTGGTTTTGCAAAACGTTTATTTTAATTTTATTTTGTGTTTAGCCAGAAGTGAAACCTTTTGACCTCAGCGTGATGGGGGCGCTAGCGCACCAATCTGTTGATTTACAACCTCTAATAATCAGTAGAAGAAGACCACATGGCCCCATGGTGTGCATCCATTATTTTGGACTTATTTGGTTTTGCATAACGTTTATTTTTTTTGGTACTCCGTTTTTTCACGCATTGGGCGTGAGACGCATTTCAACAACCTGTGACGGAGTATGTGCATGTGCGCGGCTTACGTGTGTGAGAGTGAACCCACAGAGGAGATGGAGAGAGTCACCCACGGCAACCAGGAGGACAGGTAGCGAGTCACACACACGCACACATCTCAAAACACACCCTCACCACACATAAAGTATTTATAATAAAATTATACTAAATGAGTTCAAGGGTGCACGGTGGCTTAGTGGTTAGCACGTCCGCCTCACAGCAAGAATGTCCTGGGTTCAAGCCCTGGGGTGGACACTTGGGTCCTTTCTGTGTGGAGTTTGCATGTTCTCCCCGTGCTGCGTGGGTTTCCTCCGGGTACTCTGGCTTCCTCCCACAATCCAAAAACATGACTGTAAGGTTGATTGGAGTCTCTAAATTGCCCATAGGAGTGAGTGAGTGGTTTTCTGTCTGTGTTGCCCTGTGATGGACTGGCGCCCTGTCCAGGGTGTACCCCCGCCTAGCGCCCTATGAGAGCCGGAGATGGGCACCGGCAGACCCCCGCGACCCTGATAAACGGGAATAAGCGTGTATGAAAATGGATGGATGGATTTAAAAAGCAGCTCAAGGTATAATAACGTACATCGACCACTTGCCCTTCCACTGAAAGTAGGTTTTTGTGGTCCTCAAGGTCTACAATAATGAGATATCCTTTATTGGTCCCACAAAGGGGACATTTGCTGAGTTCAGCAGCAGAAAAACAGAATATATATATATATATATATATATATATATATATATATACACATGGGCACAATACAGATAGAAAGAGTGATAAACATGTTGCAAGAAGGAAATCACAAAATGAAACAGAATATATACAAATATACAAAAACTATGATTACATATACACATTAGTTTGTCACTCAAACAGATGATTCAGGGCCTCCGTAAATGTGGCACATACTGTATAAATTGTGTTGGCTTTTTAAAAATTGTTTTTCTTCAATGGATATGCATATATCTCTATAAAAGCAGGGAAGTTATGCGTGCGTGTGTAGCAAATTTCTCCTCGTCTGTTTAACCTGAAACTTTTTTAACAGCTTCCACATAGCCCGAGTGTGTGCATCCATTATTTTGGACTTATTTGGTGTTGCAAAATGTTTATTTTAATTTTATTTTGTGTTTAGCCAGAAGTGAAACCTTTTGACCTCAGCGTGAGGGGGCGCTAGCGCACCAATCTGTTGATTTACAACCTCTAATAATCAGTAGAAGAAGACAACATGGCCCCATGGTGTGCATCCATTATTTTGGACTTATTTGGTTTTGCATAACGTTTATTTTTTTTGGTACTCCGTTTTTTCACGCATTAGGTGTAAGACGCATTTCAACAACCTGTGACGGAGTATGTGCATGTGCGCGGCTTACGTGTGTGAGAGTGAACCCACAGAGGAGATGGAGAGAGTCACCCACGGCAACCAGGAGGACAGGTAGCGAGTCACACACACAAACACATCTCAAAACACACCCTCACCACACATAAAGTATTTATAATAAAATTATACTAAATGAGTTCAAGGGTGCACGGTGGCTTAGTGGTTAGCACGTCCGCCTCACAGCAAGAAGGTCCTGGGTTTATAACAGTTAACAGAGTATGTACACCTTTTTGTACTGTACATACTTCCGACGGGCACTGTACTAGTACATTTAATTGATGTAATTCAATCATTATTAATAGTGGTGAAAGTGATGCATATCAATTGGGTTTGTTTTATTTAAATGCTTCTAATTAAAATATATGCAAATATATTCCATTGATCTAAATTAAAAAAAAATATTAATTGTGATTTTTACAATTATAAACATTTAAAACCTATGCATTTTTATTTCATTCATGTAACTAATGTAATTGTTTTTTTTAAAAAATATATCCATTTAACATTTTGCATTTATATTTATTTCATGTAACTCAAATTTTATCAATAATGTCGTTTGAAAACACAAATAAATTTAATTCTGGTGAAACCTCCTCTTCCTGTTCTGTCCGCCATATATATATATATATATATATATATATATATATATATATATGAAGTACAGAATCACCAAAAAGACATTGAACACTCACCCCCACCTCCAATCAATCCCATTAATGGTCTGTTTCATTTCCTATTTTATGACCTATTCATATCTGAGGGTCATGTACAGTGGTCACTGTCTGGGATATCCTATACCCTGCCTAATTAGTCTGAGTCCACATCCTAATTAGGGATCCATAAGCATTAACAAATTAGCATACCCGTTATCAGGGGCCGCTATCAATGCAAATCACTGCCTGGTCCTAAATTGCCCAATTGACCAAGCAAGCTTTATCGTCCCTAAACTAAACCAGTACTGTGAAACGCTATATTACAGGCAATACAAGTTACAGTAAACAGTTTAACCATCAGTGTATAATCTGATAAACCCATTCATCATTGTAAAACCAATAAAATTACCTTTCTGCGTCGATCTTCCAGAAGCCAATTAAAAAAAAGAAAAACTTTAAATAAAAACGGTTGTGAGGATTAGTTTTGTTAGTAAATTAGTCACCAATCAATAAAGTTTTCATTTAAATAAATGTCAAAACCCAAGGGAAACATCTCAAACACATAAATCCATACGTACCTCTTATAAAAAAAAACATGTCACAAATTTAATTAATTAATGTCATTCTTGTAAATCATTGTACAGGAACAAAAATGCATTTTCACACTCATGATATTCTGAAAAGAAAATACACCAACATCTAAAAAATATTTAATGGCTGAGGAAATGTTCATCTTCTTTATTGTCTTTCATCTACTTCTGATAAAACGTGACCTGTGTTTGGTAGACGTTCACAAAGTAGACCGAGACCCTTGTCGACCATCCTTCCGTCCCAGCGTTCAGTAGGGACGAAAAAACATTTCCATCACTTCATTTAAATGAACACTAAATGTAGTAGTCATTTACATTACATTCAATTAAAATCATTAAATCCAATAAAATTAGTTTCTTATGTAACTAAACTACGTAAAGGTAATTGTCAAACACAATGACACACAAACTTGTCCCACCCATTATTACTGTCTTTCACTCACTCTTCAGAAATGCTGTGTTGCAATGCATTATTGTTAGCATGTCAACATAATCACTCATACTGTACACTATGCGTTCTGATTTGTAAATCTGACCAGGAAAAAGCAGCGTTTCACCTCCGCAGAGAGCAGCAACCATTTGTCGCGCTAAACTAAACATTTAACATTATCTCTATGTAACTGTTCATGTCCAAGCACACAGTGTAAAATAATGACGGGAACAAGTTTATAGTGCTGTCAAGAAATTAATTAATCATGCACTGTAATTAATGAATCTATTTTTGAAATTCTTTCATTTAAATGAATTACATTATTGTGGCAGATCAAAACATTGATATATAACAAAGTGTCTTTATGAAGTCATGTATTGTTTTTTACAGATGCATTCCTCTGTATTTGAGACTCAACCTAAGAACTACCTGTCAGATTGATGGGTACTTATCTCCAAATAATAAAAAATACAAGTCAAACAAAATATCATATGTAGTGCTATAAGTTAGCACATTATAAACAGAACACTCTTCTGACACAGAACGTGTTGCTTTTTCTCTCCTTCAGATAACAATATTTATCCACTGAGTTTGTTTATTTGTCAGTCACAGCATATAGCTGTTCCTGCTAGCTGTGCGCGCTAGCTGTCCCTGCTAGCTGTGCGTGCTAGCTGTCTCTGCTAGCTGTCCCTGCTAGCTGTCTGCGCTAGCTGTCTGCGCTAGCTTTCAGTGCTAGCTGTCCGCTCTAGCTGCTGCATTGAGGTTAAAGCAGTGCGTTATTTTTTTGGGTGAATCGCAATTAACACGTTAAAGTGACAGCCCTAAAAGTTTTATTTTCTTAGCTAGATTCTGCCATTGTCTCGTGCTACATTCTTTGTGGACATCCTCTTTCCTTCTCTGGCTCTGCACGATCTCCATCATGTGACATCACAGTTGCACACCATCATCACGCAACACAAGGAATCGATGACATAATTTGTTGTCAACGCATTTTATAATTGATTATTATCTATTTAATCAATTTGTTGTTGCAGCATTAGCTAAAGGCTGATTAGCTGAAATATGTCATTGCTGTCCTGGTGAGGAAAATACATTTTTTCAAGAACATATTAGCTTCTTTATCATAACATGCATTTCTTGGCCATGCAATCTAAAAGGTACATTCCTATCAAATAACGTGCACTCCTTTCACTTCTCACATATTCATCTCATCTATTGCAGTTTTTTTGGGCTCAGAATTCCAAGCAAGATTTCAGAAGGCAGCACATTTGGGGCAACTTCTTAGTAAGCTTTTTTTCAACATATAAATTCACATCTCAGGCGTGATGAGACAATGCCATGTGTGTTTAATGTAAACGACTTTACAAGCGCTCAGTTGAATCAGAGAAATCTAACAATACTACTGATGAGATATCAGAGTCTATGGCTATCACTCAACCCAAATTTGTTGACTTTACTTTACTCACAAATAGCAGGGAAATATGTTATAAAACAAATAGGATGGATAAAAAGAAATAAGTCTAAATGCTCCAATACATTTTATTTGTAAGAAAAATGGCAAAACAGCCAATCTTGTCATGACAAACTTATCAGGGCAACGTCAACACAGCCAACCTAAAATGATTTATCTGAAAACACTGATTTCAAACCGTTGAAACAATTATGTCTTCATGTATGTTGTGTGTTGGTGTTGGACGTGTCTGTGTAGTTTGTGTGTGTGTCTGTTCGTCCGCTTGTTTTACAGAACATAAATTACCCAACAGGTCAGAAAGTGGTTACTGGTGTAAGCTTCTTACAGTAGACGTGACATCTCTCTACATTGTGAGCTGATTTTTCAAAGTCCGATACCTGTTAGATGAACTGAAATGTGAGCTTCATAGTCTTTGGGTAGGTAAGCTGGAGTGCATACATTAGTCTAAAATACAGATACAGAATACAGTACGCAAAACCTTCAACTGTGAGCCAGATAGCAACATAATAATCATTTGGCCATCAAAGCCTTGTCTCAGTGTTGTTTTATTTGATTTTTTTTAGAAGGAAACCAATGTTCAGATGTTATAGTTTTCATTAAAGCAAAATAAATAAATAAATAAATGCTTCAAAGTCACTGAGAGATTTTTTTTCAGAAAAAGCTTGTTTTCTCAGCTTTTGTGTAAAACTTGCTCTATTCAACTACTGATTACAGAACAAGCTACAAATAAAAATAAATAAATAATCAATACATCTGATGAAAGTAGAGACTTTAATCTTTCACAATCTGAAATCAAAATGCTCTAAACGGCTGGCACGGAGGGGGGTAGAGATTCTAAAAATGGCTGGCACTGAATGAGTTAATAAAGAATAACAGAAGAGCACAATCATTACATTAGATTTCTCATTTAAAAAACTTTAAAACTTTAATCAATATAAGAGCGTCAGGAGAAAAAAAAATAATGGTGAAAATTACAAGAAAGCAAGAGCTTACTTACAAAGCCTGCTTTGGAGAAGTTTGTGGGGTTGTGCCCAAGGAGACGGGAAGTCCTCTGAGCACCAGTACTGGCTCTGGAAAATAAACACAGTACGACAAGTTAGAAGAAAAAACAAATAATGATTAATAAGAAAGCTTTAACCACGCAATGGAGTAGCATTGTGATGTGTTTTTACAAAACCTGTGAAAATGTATGCCAAGTACATAATGTGTATAGACCTACATTGGTCTGTTGTGAAATCTGTCCAACATTCCCTCTCTTAGATTGAAATAACTCTTGCTGATCGACGTTTTCATAGAATTCCCTCTTGAGGTTCTTGTCCACAATCCTGCTGAACTCCATGAACACCTGAAAAATACAGAGAACCAAAAAAAAAAAATCAACTGAACTAAAGTAGTGCTGATAAACTTCCATGAATGTCCTTTTTATATGATTTGAAATGTTGATGTTTAAATAAAAAATATCATGCCCCAAATTAAAATGACCAATGTTTTCCTTAAAAAGGATGAGGAACATACATCTAGATATAATATACATCTAGATATAATATATAATCATAGAAAAACAGTTATTTGTTATCTTCTCTTTCTTAAACACTATTTGCACAGGATTAGTTTTACCTAGGGACCACATGTGATAAATAAATGACCCCCAACGTCTGCTTTTCATGTGGCACATTCGCACGTCACATCTCCCGGATATGTCAACACGCTATGTACACCAAATTTTTTTTTTGTTTTATTAATTTAAAACTAGAACCAGGAAAACAAAACAAAAAAAAAACAAACAAGCAGCGCTTTTCTGTTTTAAAATTAAATCTGGTTCTGTTTGTGTGATATTTGGATAGTTATGAGGAAAATAGGACGAGAGCTTCATGTTTTAATCTCACCAGACAGAGGGGACACAGATAGACTTTACTCTGCTGCGTTTATTAAAAATGATCTTGTATCATGTTGTCCACCTCACACTGATGGCAGAGGTGTCGTTTGTGTGTCAATGATGTTTCATGAAAGAGTTATTGATGCTGGAAGTCTGAATTTGTGAATCAGTGTTACAGTTCAAACAGTATCCAGATAATCTGGTGACTGGGTGGACTTTTGCTGGACATACAAAGAAGCAACACATAAGTCACATTACTGGTGAATTGAAACTTTATTAATACATAAATCAAAAAATAAAAATGAATGTTACGTAAAACATGCACATGATATGTGCTACCAGAGCTGGTGTAAGACATCTATTGGTGCTCCTCGTTTTTTATGATCAACTTCCGTGTTTGTTTGACGGCTGCCGTTAGCGGTATTTATAACGTGCAAAATAAACATTTTACTGCCCTCAAAAAATCTGTAATTGTTTTTGTAAAAGTGGCAAATTATAGAAATTCTAACATCTATTGTTCCTCACACCAGTCTCACAGTTGATAGTCAGTCACCAGTTTATCTGGATACTATTTTGACCGTAACACCACAAAACAAAACATAAACGTGAGCAGCTTTTTACGAGCTAAAACATCCACACACTGAATGAAAACAGGAGCAGGACCAGAAAACTCAAAGAAAGAAGGGTACACGGATTTCTGTCCAAATCACAGAGATGCTTTTTCGCATTGGATTAGTTTTATCACAGGACCTCAGAGTTCAGCAAAATATAGTCATTTGTGGGGGATTTTTACTTTACAAATTACTGACATGGCCGATTCGCACAAGATTAACATCACAGACATTCTCCGCAATTATTACAAATGGCATGTGGTCCCTTGGTAAAACTAATCATGTGTGAATAGGGCTTTAAACATACTTGATCTTCAGTGAAAAGGGCAGGCCAGCGTTTCACCATCATGCTTTCCGACTCCACTACCTATTGTCTTCTGGGGCAAACATCTGATTCATCTTCTGTTTCCCAAGTCTTTGCAGAACCTCTGCAGGGCTGCCTGATCAAATCCATTCGGAAAGTTGGGCAAGTAGTTGATTTCACCTTCGTTTGCCTTCTTGATGCGCTTGTTAGCTGGTTGTCCTGCTGAATGCCTTCCTCGTTCACCTGCATTTACTGCAACATCAAGGCATCCTGATTTCCTATGCTTTGTTCTATAATTAGCCATTTTATGCTTTAGATGATTTTTCCAACTACAACAGCGAGTAGTTGAGCCTCGCTCCTGGAGACAAGGGTGCTTGTTTATCAGTGCTACTGCAACACATTCAAACTGAGCATCAGTTGGGTATGCTGTGTAGCTATACATACTCTCTGCCATACTTTCAAGTATCTCGATTTTTAGTTCTTTTGATGCATTAAGGTATGTGCCCTCACTCATAAACAGCAGATCTGCTTGTCTAACTTTATACTTTCCATCAATAGAAAAGGTTGGAAAATTGAAAGATTTTGGCCACTCTTTCTGTCGCTCCTGAGATGAGTGCGAGAGTATGTCTCTATCTGCTGTGCTGGGTGTGTCACTGAAGACTTAATCAGGTGAGACAGGTACCAGCTCAAGGACAGGCATGACTTTAACTGTTGGTTGTTCTGGAAGTTCTTCAGTATCTGTCAGATTGCAGAGTTTATTTTTGAATTCAGGGTCTTGTATTGGAGAGAGTGAAGTTATAATGAAGTCCCAGTGATTCTTTAAGCTTGCTAATCAAATCTTTGACTGTAGAGGGGTTTGTAATTAAAATGACTTTTCTTATATCTGCCTCTGATAGAGTGACCCTCAAGGTCATCTTCTGGTTTGCAGTCATCTTGGGTATAGCAACAATAATTAGGTCATTAGAAATATATTCAAAAGGCGAGAGTGTTGTCTGTGTTGTGTGTGTTGGCGTTGTGTGTTTGTGTCCGTGTCTGTGTTGTGTGTGCGTATGTTGTTGTCCGTGCCTGTGTTGTTTGTGTCTCCACTCAAATGTACAAGAAAAACATTTGCGAAAAGTCACAAATTTAGAAAAAAAATTCTCAGAGACTATCATTTTAAATTTCAACACAAGCTCTAAAAAAGTTACAAAAGCTTGCTTTACAGCCTAGATTGATTGCAGAAACCACATTGTAGCTTCTTAACACAGAATATAACGCCTGAGGGTCACTACTAAATTATCACCATATCTGGAAGCTGAAAGAGGGAAAACATCATTCAGCTATTTCAGCTGCACCACACACAGAGAGGGGTTACTGATGTCACAGATGAGTTTGAAAGATCTCAAATGCTCATTGTACCATGCAGTCATCTCATTGCAAACAAACAGGATCTCAGTGTGAAGTGCCACTATCTGTTTGATCTGCCTAAATGACATGAGGCCAGCACATGAACCAACAGAGACTATCATGTCAGCACAATATCTAGTTCCATCTACATAGACTCATGATGCAACAATAACTGATGTAGGCTGAGGAACTCTCTGGCAGAAAACCTGCTGAACATTCTCAGGATAAGATGTGATCAATGCTGTAGTGACCTTGTCCATTTCAATTGAAGGCTTGAAATATAAACTCATGTCCAAATAGTAAGCCATCATTTTCTGATGCTTTACAGCCAATGTAAGAGCTACGTTAAGTTGTGGGCATTACGAATGACACGGTTGAAGAATTTGTGTTTTCCCTCAAAGCGCATTGTTCAAACATCTGAAAGGGGACCAAATGCTGCGATCATCTCAGGGTAATGCTCAATGTAGTGGTGTTTTGGTCGTAATCTGAAATCTGTGAATGTTGTTTGCAACAAGTTTCTATGTTCTGACACTTTGCAGTCAAGGAATTTTATTGACTCTTCAGTGTGCTTTGTTGCGACAGCCAACTCAACAATGTCTTTTAGGAGCAGCAGAATGTTCTATGCATTGTCTCCTTCAAGGACTTCATGGCCAATGATGAGTTTCTCATATATAAACTCACATTACTTACACTTTCACAGCATCCTCACACCTCAAGGATCTGTAAAAAAAACATTTAGCCCAACAAAATGCTCAAAATGTCACTTTTAAATATAATAAGGTAATAGAACCAAAGCGACGCTTGTGTTAAAAAGAAAACCGACGTGTGAACAAACATGTGTGGGAGTGAATTCGGAGAGGTGTGCTTTGACACGGTACACTTCATGCACGAGCACAAGAACGCACAACACTGACAGCCTTCATTATTGAGACATCCAGAGTTTCATGGTTGTATCTGACTAGAATTACACAATATTAAGCCACAAGCCATATTAGCTGTCATGTTTTCTGTGTTGTTCTCCGATGTGCGACTGCAGACTCAGACGTGGGGGTAATTTATTTTTAAATTTATTTATGGCCGTTTCTGATAAAGGTGGCTTAAATTAAACCGCAAAGAAAAAAAGGAGAAAAAAAACTCTCATGCTCTCTGTATTGTTCTCAGACTCGGCCGCGCGCCAATGACAGGTTGAGTCACGCCACAGGGCTAGCTCCTTTACCCCCACAGCATTTTTAATCACTTTTCTATTGCGTAAAATTATGGTTATATAAATAATACAAGTCAAGCAAACTTGCTGGTAACACTAACTTTAACATACAGATGACACTTTTTTGAGTGGACATAAGCTAGTGTTAGCCATTAGCTTGTATTAAAGGTTCAAACAGTAACATTAGACAGAAAAACAGTAACATTAGACAGGCTACAATAGTTATTTTACATACTAACCATTTCACTTGGAGTAAGGTTGCTTCGTGGTCACAGTACCGTCTGCTGCTGATGAATGTTTTCCTCGCGCCACGTGGTAGAGCTCCTTGGACGCACGTTACAGCAAGACCAGTGTTGCCAGATCTGGGGCCTCATTTATAAAAGTGTGCCTAGATTAGCACACTTCAGCTGGCGTACGCTAAAAACCAGGAAGTGTGTACAAATCTTCTTTTTTACGATTTATAAACGAGGGCGCACGTACGTCCCACGGCTGTTTCCGTTTATAAATCACAATCAACTAGAAGGTTGGCGCAAGTGAAGAAACACCTTGCTCCGCCCATTTGGTGCCCATAACAGGTCTGGTGAATGCCCTAAATTGATATTCACTAATGCTACAGAGTGATATTGTGACATATCCAGCAGCTCACAGCTCCATATACTAACGCAGAACATGTGTGGACTTGAGTGGATTATTGATAATGTTGAGATGGTGAGATAAAACCATCAACTAACCGGGCCAAACGGGGCATCCCTCCGTGTCAGGAGGAGGGGGGAGGAGGGGTTGTGTGGAGGGGGGTACAAAATACCCCCAGCCTGTGTGCCAGATAGCAAAATAATAGGTGACATGTAGGAGGTAGCAGATCAGCAGAGCTCAGAGGGAGAGGAAAGTAGTTTATGAGACAGAAAATGGCGCTATCAACGAGAGTTGACGCTCCCTGCAGCACACAGCAGCGCACACTCGACCAGAGCATGTGTGGAACTCATGGATAATGTGGTGATTGTGAGGTAAAACCATAAAAAAACGGGGCAAGCAGTGACACTCTGCACGTCGGAGAGGAAGAGGAAGTTACGTGTGTGCAGACTGAGGGGAGAGAAAGTTGGAGGAACGCCAAAATACAGTAAGAAATCCATTCATCTCTGACCAAGATAGATAAATAATAATAATTTTGCCATCAAAAGCCTGGTCTCAGTGTTTGTTTGTTTTTTGTTTGTTTTATATAAGGAAACAATGTTCAGATGTTAGAGTTGTCACTAAAGCAAAAAAAAAAAAAAATAGCTTTAAAGTCACTGACAAGGTTTTTTTTTACAAAAAGGCTTTTTTCTCAGCTTTTTGCTCTGAAACTGAAGATTTGTGTAAAACTTGCTCTATTCAACGGCTGATTACAAAAAGAACTACTAGAAACTAGAGGCTTCAATCATTCAGATTTCAGATAGGTCATAGTAGAAAATATTCTGCGGGTCTTTAAAAACAGTCAAAATGCTGAAAAATGGCTGGCACTGAGGGGGTAGAAAATCTGAAAATGGCTGGCACTGAATGAGTTAATAAAACTGTATTTGTAGGCGCGCACACGTCACACTCCCTGCGGGCGTCAGTATCATTTTTTCCTCCTCCGTTTTTGCAAATGCATCCCTCAAATAATATGTGTTGTGAAATGTTCAATGTGTGATTATTTCACACAAATTCTATAAATTTCACAGAGCTGTTTTTAATTTCATCCTTCTCCTGTTGGAGTTGGAGTTTCCCTTTTCTCATGATTTTGTGCGTACGGCAGGGTCAGAGCTGCCGTAGAGGTGCACACATTATCACGTCAGTTTTTTTTTTTTTTTATAAATCCCAAACTTTGATTATATGGGATGTACGCTTTCTTTTGCACATATAAATGAGGCCCCAGATTGACAGTTTCCAGCCTAAACCAGGAAGTTGCCAGACACCCATGTAAACCTGCAAAATTCATATCTGCATCAAATAGCCACATGTAAATGATAGATAAATAGGTTTTTGCAAATTGCAACCAACAAGAGAGCAGCAAATCAACCATAGGCTACACAAATTGCAAAATGAACCTCTTGCATCCTAGCACCAGGCCCAGATTAGTAATAATGCCAACTGCATGAAAAAAGGTGCATTTTTAAGCCGTGTAGTAGGGCTCCACGATTTTGACATAAAACCTCATTGTGAGTTTTCTGGCAGATACTGCAATTCAATTTACGATTTAAAAAAAAAAAAGTTTTACATTTAAATGTGTATGCATTTTATTTTTGTCCAAATTCCGTGTTTTCGACATTATTTTTATTTTTTTTTAATTTTATTTTAAATTTATTTATTTTTTTAATATTAATCAATTTTTTCAGAAAATATTAGTTTTCAACTCATGTGAGTGTAGCAGCACTAGGGTGTCTGCAGACAAAATCCCCTCTGATTGGTCTCCATGTTGGGCGGGCAGTATAAAACGGGAACGCTGGGTGTCATTTCCGGTGTCAGCTTGGGGACCCGCCCACTTCCCTGTTTCCCGTCGTGAATTGCTCTCTAACCACCAGAGCAGGTATGATTTCAGCTGCATGGTAATGGTTATGATTGGCAGCCCTTCTCATGCTGTTTTTCTTTCCTGTAGCTTTGGGTTTTTCGCTGCATTGGTGCCCGTGCTTGCTCTGCATGGTGCTGATGTGCACTCGCCTTCCGTGTGTGACAGCTTTTGAAAACTCTGGGTTACCACTTCCTGCTGCACTTGTGCGCGCTCTCCTTCAGTGCTTGTGACATCGCCTGAAAGGTATGCTTACAGTGGAATGTGTTTTTAGACCCCACGATTGACGGTACTCCTTTATGGGCTGTTTTATTGTGTGGCTGTGGCTGTGTGCGCCCTCCTCGCTCTCTGCTGCGCCGGAGCGTATCCGCCTTCAGCCTCTGACATGTACACACACCCCATGTCTGCTTCCGCTGTCATTAATTTAAATATTATTTCTAAATAAAGGTTTGTGTGACAGGGTTGTTTATTGGAGTGTGTTTGAGACCGCTGCTGCTTTGCTTTGCTTTACGTCGCTGCACTGAATATCTGTGGAACTGTGTGTGAGTCCAGCCGCCCTCTTTGTGTCCCCGTGCTGGGGGACTGGACTTTCCCGTGACTCATTCCGACGTGTACCTAACTCTGACCGGCCCCCCACGCCACACCTGTGGCTACCGGTTTGAATTGATATCACAAATATCTTTATATATTATTTAAGTTTGATAGAATTTGATCTGTTTATTGTCCATTTACTCAGTTTATATTTTGTATTTTATTTCTGCCTACATCAACCCGTACTCTTCTGTTGTGGACATCATATGTGTTTGAAGCGGCCAGGATTTCCGCATTCAACGGTAGATTCAGTTTTCATTGGTCGATTTTGTGATTCCGATAACTAGGATTTTATATGGCCCTATAGTGTAGTTGTTAGTGCACTCAACTGAGGGGTAACTGAGACTCGCTGTAGCACATACAAGCTGTGTCCTATAACTATTTCTGATGGGTCAGCAGCTCTGGAATGCGGTTCTTGGCAATTCTGATTTGTGAACATATATATCACTCAAATGATGGAGACGAAAGAAAAAGCCTGTGTGCTGTTTTCACAATATTAAAAACTCAAAACAAGCCCAAATTCACCCGCTCAATGTATTTTTTCCCCACCTGACGTAATCAAAAATAGCCAGATAGGGTGGAAGACCGCCCAATCTGGCAACACACAGCAAGACGCTAGTCTTGTCACATGTCCAGGTTTTTAAATTAGCCCCTCCCCTTTCTTATGAAAGTAAACATACCAAGTTATTTCTGCTAAACTTGATTAGTGCAATGGATCTTTCAGTTAAATAGTATAAACAACTAATGTTTAGTAATGATAGCAGGTTTTTACTAAACATAAAATAATAAGTAAATATAACTCAATTTTGATTAGAAACACAATCTGGATTTGCACTGTATAGATAATAAACAGGAAAGTTGTAACAATGCTGTAGAATTAGATTAAATGTGCTCGCATTTTATTGAAGTGAAAGCCACCCGCTGTGACTTTGCCTGCCACCTACATGCCACCTGCTAAAAGGCCTTGTTCATCTGTAGCCTCATCCTGTAGTGATGATACATTGTGCACATCTTCCCCACAATTATTTCATGATGGTATAATTTCAAGATTCTTCACTTGGCCAAAGGTTTTTGTAATTCCTAGGTTCACTTACGATGCTGAATATGAGCTACAACAGAAGAATGCAGAGTTAGAGTCAAATGGCATATACTTCACCCCTGACCTTAAGCTGAAAGGAGTCATCCTTGAAGGCCTAGCCCAAGAAATTATGAAGTACACAAAATACCCTAAAGACTACCAGTGGCAAGAAGTAGCTGGGCTTTTGATTAGGGCCTGCCCTTGTTTGGCACAGCAGGAGCCACGCAGGGATTTGCGGGGTGGAAAACAACATGGAAGTTTAAAATGCAAAACTATCGAACGAAGCTTGGGCAACTCGGACATCCGGAAATCTGTGTAATTTTGTTAAAGCATAAATGTGAAGGCAAAGGCAAACCTGCACAAATAACCAAGAAAGGTTGAAGTTAACTATATTCCTCTTCACCCAAAAGGCGAAACCACAGAAATTTTGGAGAAGGAGAAAATGGCTTTGTTGTCAGATGTAAATAAGCGTGACAATGAAGCAATGATTGTTCTACATCACCGTTTTTAATATTTGTTATATATGTTTTACTTGTCGTTCTTACCTCACCTTTGTTAATTTAAATAAATGTTCCTTTTTTAAACTTGTACCATTTATCATCATTGTGTAATTTTTATGATGTAAATTGAGGGAACAAAAGTAATATTGGCTCAAGAAAATTGGCAGTCCGTATCGGACATTGGCTAAGGCTGATGGAAAACTACTTTCCTATACTTTGTTGTACAAATGAGCAAAAATAGCAGATCGACAAGATTCTCAATGCAATGAACGAAGGAAAAGCTGACTCTGGCCATGAATGCGTGAATGAGTAAATAATGATTTATATTATAATTCTTATCACTCCTTGTCCAGTTCCCATACAATGCCTTACCTCTGTTTTGAAGAGTTAGAAATGTTTTTGCCCGTTTTTATGCCTGTGTGTGTGTGTGTAGCGTGCACGTGAATGTCATGTCTGCAAGTAAGTATAAATTACTTTGAAAACTTAGGATGATTTGTTTGTAAAAAAAAAAAAAAACAAAATGATTTGAACAATTTTAATTTACAAGCACAAACATCTACCTATAAAAAGCAAGGGAGGTCTGTGTGTGTGTGTGTGTGTGGAGCAAAATATCTCCCCGACGCGGTGCGAGTTCGACCTGAAACTCGGTCAATGGGTTCCAAATACCCTGAGTGTGTGTATCTGTTATTTTGGAGTAATTTGGTCATTTCCAAATGTTTATTTTAATTTTATTTCACTTCTGGACGGCCCTAAAATGAAACCTATTCAGCTTTTGACCTCAGGGTGTGAGGGGGCGCTAGCGCACCATCTATATCTATTTCACTGCACAGCTCCTCACACGAGCAAGAGTCACGTGTGCTCATCGCTGCACACACAGCCAAGCAGACACAGACTGTAAACACACGAGTGTTAGAGAAGAAGATATTTTAGACCGGAGACACGTGAGCTCTCTGAATAGGTCATTCGAAACCATCAGCCACTGGTGAGTCTTTTGCAGACAACTTTCCCAACCTGTTCTATACTCCATCTGGAAAACTGCAGATTCTCTGTGGTGCCGTTTATGGAAGCTAAGCTCTGACCACTCGGTTCAAAGGTAAAAAAATATTTTAGTTTTTTAAAAAAAGGCAGCCGAATTGTAGATAATACTTTAATTTACTTACTCACTCATGTAGTTTGGAGCTTTATGTTCCGTTTTGCGCAGTTTTGTTGTTTTTCTGATTGGCGCTACAATCACTATGGAGTTTGGTTATCAGCGTCTCAAACATTTCACGGAACACACACACAAGGTATTTATTTATTTATAATCAAAATATACTAAATGACTAAAATAAAACACTAAAAATGCACAAAAAGACAACTGAAAGAATAAAAAATATACATGACTCCAAAAAATATACATTACAGAAAAATACAATGTGGGTGCACGAAGGAGATGGATGTAGACACACATACACACACACAGTATTTATAATAAAAATATACTAAATGTGTAAAATAAAACAAAAAACTAAACAATATTTATACAAAAAGTTCACACAATTACAACAGAAATGCATAAAAATACACAAAATTAAATATGTATACAAAAAATACACAAAATGACAACAGAATCACACTACAATGGCAACAAAAACACTATAATTATACAAAAACACAACAGAAAGATACAAAAATACACATAATGACTCCAAAAAACATACATTACAAAAAATATGAAAATGAGTACAAAAAACAACAAACATATTTATACAACAAATGCACAAAAACACAACAGAAAGATACACAAATACACAAAATTACTTTTTGTTTTGCGTAGTTTTGTTACTTTTCTGATTGGCGCTACAATCGCTATGGAGTTTGGTTATCAGCGTCTCAAACATTTCACGGAACACACACACACACGGTATTTATTTATTTATTCATTTAAATATACTAAATGAGTAAAATAAAACACAAAAAATGCACAAAAAGACAACTGAAAGAATAAAAAATACACATGACTCCAAAAAACATACATTACAGAAAAATACAACAAAAATATGAAAATGACTCAAAATATACAATGTTTTAGATTACATTTGTTAGTGGTAAAGCAACCACAATGATGCGCTTCCTCTAAAATGAGAACCTTTTTGCACTGTGGTTTACCAAATCAGCTGTGCTCTCTTAGCTTCCTGCTACATTTTGTGTGTGACCTTCACCAAAAAAGACTGAGTTGGTCTCTTTTGATACAGGATGTAACCCTTGTGAAAGTCCCACCTGAACATGTACGAACAGTATATAAGGAGAATGTGTTTTAGACAATAGAGCGCTCGTCAAGAGAAGATCTGCTGATAACTCAGACTGGACTGAGTGTTAGGCTTAGATTTTAGCTTTTTCCCATTGAGGGATTATTAGACATCTGTATTGTTTTATCTTATAAATAAAAGGATAATTTGCCTGAACCACTCAGGCATATCCAACTAAAGAACTTTGTATTAGTCTCTTTCTTCCTCCAAGGGCCAATCAAAGGACCCAAGGACTGCTCTATTTTCCCAAGGTAAGTTTATCTCCCCAGGCCTCAGAAAACTAGAGAGAGACATAATGCATCGATTACTACATACGTAGGTGAGATATTGTAGTAACTAGATGTATCGTTGACCCCAATGGGAGTCAGTGTCTGTGAGCGGCTTACAAACAGTAAACTGAGTAAACTGTATACAATCAAACTAGTCACTTCAAACCGTAAAAGCACAAGGCCGTTACTTCACCATACGGGCGTGTACAAGTACTTGTACACATGTTACGTAGACGGTGTTACATAGTGAAGGTCACCTGATTACTGCAGCTTCACTCACGTCACACCTGCCGCTACATCTAACTACACCCCCCCCCCCACAAAATGACTCCAGAAGCACACTAAAAATGCAACAAAATTCAATAATTATCAAAAAATTGTACAAATGACGTGAAACAAAAAACTGAACAATATTTATACAGGAAGTACACAAAACTCCAACAGAAATGCACAAAAAATATACAAAAGGCTCCAAAAACACACAAAATGACTCCAAAAAACATATATTACAGAAATTTACACCAAACGACAACAAAAATATGAAAATGACTCAATATACTCTCAATATAATAATATTTATACAAAAATACACAAAATAACACAAAAAAATTGCACAAAACTACACTAGAAAAGACACAAAAATACACAAAATGACTCCAGAATCACACTACAATGGCAACAAAAAAAAGAAATGCACAAAAAAAACAGAAAGATACAAAAATACACATAATGATGACCTCAAAAAACATACATTACAGAAAAATACACCAAACAAAAAAAAATAGAAATGAGTAAAAACAACAACACATTCATCATACGCATGTCTCATAGAATTAAACCAGGGAAATTGCATTCGCTATTTTACTTTGCACCTGCAAATATACCCCTTTATAATGCTACAGAGTATGTTATTATTATGCCCATAATTGACAACTCTACTTAAGCTCTCACCATATGAATACTTCCGACGAGCACTGTACTAGTCAATTAAATTCAGTGTCCCATATACTAATTATTTAATTATTGTGTTTGTCATATAAAGCTGTCATTATGTAACAACAGCTTTACATCAAACTAGTAGTTTTTGTGAAAAAACAGACTCATTGAGCCCACCCCCTGCTGCTCATGCAGCCTTTGGCAGATTGCCAGAATACACCACGACTGAGCAAAAAGAACCAATCAGAGCCAGGATTGTGTTTGATGGGCTGTCTGACAGCTGTCACTCACATGCCCCACCCCTTTCCCAGGCTGGAGCGCCGTCTTTTTTTACAGTGTATGGTGTGGAGGAGTATAAAATGGAATTGGTGACTTTTCTGCTTTAAAGGTAAATACTGCTACTTGATTTATGTTTGATTTGTAATTGTTACACTAGAACTCTGTAGTGCATGTGTTGTTCATGTGTGCGCGCAGCAGCCTCCGTGTGGGCTGCTGTAAGTGACACTGTGTTGCTGATGGTTGGTGTACTGTGTGCACATAGAGAGAGAGAAGCTCTGCAGTAATATACTTTTAACAGAGCATGTTACATTACTGCAGGGCTGCCAAGTTTCAGAAAACAACAAGAGTGAAACTTTAGTGACCTGATGCGTTCCAGCGAAAAAAATTTGGCCTTTTTTAAACATAGGTTACCTTGTTTAAATGGAGGTCAGTCTTATGGGACATGCCACAATATATATATATATATATATATATATATATATATATATATATATATATATATACAGTATATATAATTTAAAGTTAATTCATTCTGTTGTGACATATTCCCCAACTGCACTCCATCACTTAATACATTTGATGTTAACATTAGTAAATGGTTTAAACCCATTAGGTAATTGTAGGTGCATTTCCTAATTAATACAACATGTACTAGTGCAGATATAAGCAACATGCAGCTCGGGGGCCAAATGTGACCCTTGGTCTAATGTTATGCGGCCCACAAATGACAGAAAAATAAAGACAACAAGTGCAAGATAACACGAAAAATTACAAAGAATTACAACATTGCAGGAAAATACAGTAAAAGACAAAAGAAAAACACAGAAAATATTCCAAAAATACACAAAACTACTACAAAAATGAGCAAAAAGCAACAGTAATACACATAATTACTCAGAAAAACATACATTACAGTAAATGACAACATAAGTACACAAAAAGATAGAAATACACAAAAATTACTCCGAAAATGCAAAATGGCAGCATGCACATATACACAATATGGCTGCAAATAAATATATTTTACAGGAAAAATACACAAAAAGACTACAGCAATGCACAAAATGTCTAACAATGAGTAAGACAACAACAAATACACAGAATAACAGAAAGACACAAAATTATTATACAAACTCTGTGTTCTTTCCTGTATTAATGCTCAGATCACTCATTATTCTAAATGCCGACATGAATGTTGATCATGTGACCCTCTGAGCTAACACACCCATTTTTGTGGCCCCACTGTGATAGAAGTTGCCAATATATTTGTACACGCTATAAATACTTATTCATTACTTATAGTGTTGTTTGGTGCATGATAAGAGTACAAAAGCATATAAGCAATAAAAAACAAATAAAAGTTAGAATTTATGTGCTTGAAAAGAAATAATATCCAGTTTCCTTTAGACATTTAACTAAATAATCAACTTAAGCACAGATACACTGTCTTTTTAAAAAATGTATTTGACAATCATGTTTCTTCTCTAACATAATAAACCATAGAGGACAAAATACAATAAACAGGAAGTGATTCCCTGTGAAAACTATATTTTTATGCATTTTGCTTTATACTTTGACATCCTTTAACTAATATTAGCCAATGAGAACATAAACAGGGTGTACTAACCTGGTATTATACAGTATATAAATGTGTATGACGACACGGCAGGCTAGATGTGTTCCCTCCTTGATGGAAGCTCCTCTTTACCGTCTCTACCTTGTTTAAACCAAAATAGTTCCAAATGTGACTTTTGGAGTTTGTTTTTTTGAGTAAATTTAGTGATGCCACTGACTCGCCGCTCGGGTCCGGTGCTTCAGCCATGGTGAGTGTGTTGTCTCGTGTTTGTGACGGTGTGAGCGTCTGGGTGAGACACAACGTTTGTTTGTTTTGAACCGTAATTCTATCAAATTGGAGGGAGCCAGCGTGCGGAAACAGTCTATCATATCCCTTGACGTCACCAGTGACACACAAACACTAATCATTCAGCAGCTGTGTTGTTTGGTTGCAGTGGTTCCCATGTTGGTTTGTTTTCAAGTGAGTAGCGTGCAGTGAGCGTAAAGTGGGAAGCCGGGAGGACAGTTGAGACAGCCGCTATGACGAGGACGACTGGGATTGGTTATCTCGATCAGTCAATCAGAGTTACTCAAACTACGGCAAGCCGCGAGGACCAAAGTTTATTATTGTGAAAAAAATACAGTATTGAATGGCAAAATATATGCGTGAGAAATGTCAAGTGTGGCGTGTGGTGTGAGAATGTGCCAAATTGCGTGACTGTCACACTCAAAGGGTGACGCTTGATGTTGCTGTCGGACTAATGTTAGCTTGTTAGCTCCACTGAGGGAGGGACTTTGGAAAGCTTGGCGGCAGGGCAATAGAGCAGCGGGGAGAGAGGGGGAGAGAGGGATCTGAAAGTTGCAAACTGCACTTTTAATTGGAGATTTGTTTAACTCTAACAAGATGAACACAGAGAGCAGTGTGGTGGAGCCCAACTCCAAATAATCGGGAGTTGTGGCCTTTATACAATGCACAACTCTTTCAAGAATGGCTTTGCCGTGTGGCAAGTTCAGAAAGTCCTAAAAGCTCTGCACTTCCTGTTTCATTGTGCACCTGCAAGGAGAGAATACTTTGTGTCAGTGACCAAGTTTAATACATTTCCTTTGCCATTTTGTGGACATTGTTGGCTTAAAAATCTGACAATTTCATATGACACTATCTCAGAAGCCCGGATGGATCCTGACAAAGTTGCACTTCTTCATGAGTATCTCAAGATGTTTTCAGCCATTTCTCTCCAAGTACCAGACAGATGCCCCTTCCTTAGCAAAGATTTGGAGGATCTAATTATGGTAGGCCTAATGACAGAGGATATGAACAATAAAAGAAAGTAATGAGTATTTAGCATGATGTGTTTGTATAAAGTGTTTTACATACTGTAATGTTTTTCCAATTTTCATTACAATAGTATAGAATATGCTTGTGTTATTCTATTTTTAGAGCAGTCACTTCATAAAACACGATGTCCAGGTTGACGTTAAGAGATTATATTAGTTGTTCAGACAAGTTGACATACAGTATTAACTGGATCTTTGAAATGTTCTGTTGTTAAAGACACACATAGGGCGAGTTTATTTGATGTTTCTGGTGAAATTTGTCAGGGAATGTCGAGCAGTCAGATTGGTGGAAGTGAGGGTGATGTGTTAATGTTCATGCAAGAGTGCTCTGTCAAAAATGTGTCAGAAAATTCTATTGAAGTGCCCACTGAAGTACCCCACTGTCCGAAATATGATGTGCATAGATCACAAAAAGATGCACACTCATTCAGACATGTGCCTGAAAAAAATGAAGGCTCTTATCATGACATTTGTGCAGGGCAAGAAGTTGTCAGGAGGAGTCACAGCAGGTAGTGTGTAGACATTAGAAATGTGAACAATTAGCACAGTGTTTATGGAAGGCACTCTTATTTTTTAAACATACAGGCGCTGGTCATATAAATAAAATATCATGAAAAAGTTGATTTCAGTAATTCCATTCTAAAAGTGAAACTTGTATATTTATTCATTCATTACACACAGACTGATACATTTCAAATGTCTATTTCTTTTATATTTGATGATTGTAACTGACAACTAACGGAAATTCCAAATTCAGCATCTCAGAAAATTAGAATATTACTTTTGGCCAACTGAAAAGTATGAACATGTATAGTATGAGCATGTACAGAACTCAATACTTAGTTGGGGCTCTTTTTGCCTGAATTACTGTAACAATGCGGCGTGGCATGGAGTCTATCAGTCTGTAGTACTGCTCAGGTGTTATGAAAGCCCAGGTTGATCTGATAGTGACCTTCAGCTCTTCTGCATTGTTGTGTCTGGTGTCTCACATCTTCCTCTTCACAATACCTCATAGATGTTCTATGGGGTTAAGGTCAGGCCAGTTTGCTGACCAATCAGGAACAGGGATACCATGGTCCTTAAACCAGCTACTGGTAGCTTTGGCACTGTGTGCAGGTGCCAAGTCCTGTTGGAAAATGAAATCTGCATCTCCATAAAGTTGGTCAGCAGCAGGAATCATGAAGTGCTCTAAAACCTCCTGGTAGACAGCTGCGTTGACCTTGGACCTAAGGAACCACAGTGGACCAACACCAGCACATGACATGGCACCCCAAACCATCACTGACTGTGGAAACTTTACACTGGACCTCAAGCAACATGGATTCTGTTCCTCTCCTCTCTTCCTCCAAACCCTGGGACCTTGATCTCCAAAGGACATGCAACATGTACTTTCATCAGAGAACATCACTTTGGACCACTCAGCAGCAGTCCAGTGCTTTTCGTCTTTAGCCCAGACGAGACGCTTCTGACGCTGTCTCTGGTTCAAGAGTGGCTTAACACAAGGAATGCCACAGCTGAAACCATGTCTTACATACATCTGTACGTGGTGGTTCTTGAAGCACTGACTCCAGCTACAGCCACTCTTTGTGAATCTCCATCACATTTTTGAATGGGTTTAGTTTCACAATCCTCTCCAGGGGGCGTGGTTATCACTATTGCTTGTATACTTTTTTATACCACATCTTTTCCTTCCCTTCACCTGTCTATTAATGTATTTGGACACAGAGCTCTGTGAACATCCAGCCTCTTTAGCCATGACCTTTGTGTCTGGGACTCCTTGTGCAAGGTGTCAGTGGTCATCTTTTGGACAACTGTCAGGTCAGCAGTTTTCCCCATGATTGTGTAGACCTACAGAACTAGACTGGAGACCATTTAAAGGCCTTTGCAGGTATTTTGAGTTAATTAGTTGATTAGAGTGGAACACCAGGTGTCTTCAATATTGAACCTCGCCACAATATTCAAATTTTCTGAGAACCTAAATTTGGGCTTTTCATTAGTTGTCGGTTATAATCATCAATATTAAAAGAAATAAACACTTGAAATTAGTCAGTCTGTGTGAAATGAATTTATACATCATACAAGTTTGACCGTTTGAATGGAATTACTGAAATAAATCAACTCAGGTCAGCCATAAAGGCTGCTTAGTAACAAGTGCGTCAGTAAGATGTAAATATACAGGATGAATACCTTAGAATGAGTTCAAAATACTTTTAATTAAATGGATGTATATCTCCTAAGATTATTAAATACTACTATCAAATATTTAACTGTAATGATAAGTGTACATGCATCGGTGGGTTATTACAATTAGATACTTTTCAGATTATTTGTCCAATTCTAACTGTTGGTAAGCATGTGACAAATCCAGTTTGTTGAACAATTATTCTCCAGCCAGTGTCGCAAACAAATCTTCTGTGTTTGGTAATGGGTACGTTTCTTCCAATACACTCTGGTTGATGGTAACCTTGTAGTCACCACAGATCCTATTGGACATGTCCGCTTTTGGGCGGTGACTATTGGTGACGTCCACTTTGACACCTGTTTTGATGACAAGCGAGCGGAGACCGATAAATTTGCTGCAATTTCCGATGTGTGGGGATCGTTTGTCACCAACTGCATCACATCCTACAACCCTGGTCGACACATCACTATTGATGAACAGCTTTTCCCGTCAAAGACTTGCTGCTGTTTCCTGCAGTACATTGCAACAAAACCTGATAAGTTTGGGATCAAATTTTGGGTGGCTTGCGACTTGAAATCCAAGTACATCTGCAATAGCCTCCCATATCTTGGCAAGAACCCCAGTCGTCCTAGTGGGGAGTCAGAGAGTGTAGTGATGAGGCTGATGGAACCATTCATGAACAAGGGCCGAACTGTCACCACCGACAATTTCTTCACATCGCTCTCATTTGCACAACGACTGCTTAGCCTGAAAACCACCATCCTTGGCACAGTTAACAAGATTCGCAGGAAAATTCCTCTGTCAACTAGACAGACCGACCACATTGAATTCACCACTCAGGTATGTTGCAGGTCTTTTTTTCATCAACACCTGTGTGTCATTGTGTGTGCTCTGAAAATAACAATGTATCTTATTTATTAGGTGTTTTCAACCACTGGTGCCACACTGACAGTGTATGCACCCAAACGGAAGAAGACGGTCTACATTCTCAGCAGCATGCACAGCGTGGTTGAGACTGAGGATACCACCAAAAGGAAGCCAAACACCATCACCCAATACAACACCACAAAGTGCAGCGTAGATGTGATGGACCAGGAGTACAGTGTGCGCAGAGGAACATGGCGATGGCCAGTCGCAGTGTTCTACAACATGATTGACATGGCAGCACTGAATGCATATGTGCTTTCTCAAACATGCACCGGGAGGCAGGAGAGACGGATAGACTTCCTGTTGGAGCTTGCAAGAGAGTTCTCTAACTCTCATGTGGGTGCGAAGAAAGCATGCAAGGAGCAACTGCTTCGGCAACAACCTCCCACACCTGATCCTGGGAAAAGGGCTAAGTGTCAGGTCAACCATCGATGCAAGAAAAATTGTGCCTCTGTACGATGTGTTGACTGCTGCAAATACACATGTGGCAAATGTAGAAAGAACATACCATGGCAGTGCCAGGTATGTTCTGACCAATGCTGAGTGAGGGAGTGCTGAAATGACACACACACACACACACACACACACCTAATAATGCATACTTTTTTAAAATTGTAAATATTTGTTTTATTACTTGTATTTTGTACTATTTTCCTGTTTTCCTAAATTATGATAAAAGCAAACAAAAAACAAAGCTCAGTTGTTCTTTTGTATATTTCTCATGTCACACACTCATCAATAAACCTCAGCAAGAACTGAAAAAAAGTGGCTCCCCCTCCTGTGGTGCCTTGTTTACATAAAGGTGTTAGGTAAAAACCTTCAGGTCAAATGACCCTTCTGTGGGCTCCATAGGTATACAGATCAAATGACCCCTCAATGGGACTTCTAGTGCTAATAATAATAATAATTTAAAATGCACATATACTTGATGATTAATTTTAAGTGGTCTAGTATTGAGAATGGACAGTTAAATGCCTTTATCGTAAAGTTTAGTAAACTTGCGTTGTGAAAAATTGATAGACGCCTTTACCATGTCTTCTGAATAGAGGGCTCACTTTACCGCAGTTGCTTTGACCTATGGGTAAGAGTTAAAGAATGAGTCTATTATGATGTAGCTCCAATCCCTGAATCACCATGGAACACTTTACACAGGATGAGGCTCATCATTGAAGCATCACATTGGTTTCCCAGTACTGTAGGACATATCTCTAGATTCTAAATTAACCATCATGGAAATAGCTCACTAAACATTCTCTGCCTCATTCTCTCAGGCACTCACTCACTGCGCATACTCATTAATAATTTCTACAAAGCTAATCTTAACAAAAATCCATTATAACAGGATACGTTGAAGATTGTTCAAAGGTTTTTTTGGATAAGAAGCCAAAGCTAAAATCAGGACTCCAATGACTTACACATTGCTGTAATAAAGACAATGCATCATGGGACGGTTGAGCATGACAAGTGTGTCCACCGTGCACACTTAAACAATGTCCCCATATAGTATACATCCGAGTATTTCTCACGTACTTATATTTTTATACTATCTAACGTGAACGCACTACATACTCATTTAGATGTCACACTTAGTATGAATAGTATGTTAATATGACATTTACAACTTTTGTATTTCCACTCCCATAGAGAGTATATGGTAATATATCAATTTATCTGAGGTTTTAGTGCTACCGCTATCAGCCATCTTACTACAGATCAAAAAAAATCCATGCATGCCTTCAGCTATTTACAGCTACCATAGCAACCGTCAGATGCCTTTAACACTAGAAGTCCCAGGGATTTCTATATCCCCCCAGAAGTCCCAGAGCAGGGTCAAATGAACTCTAGGACCAAACTGACGACTCTGATGGCTACAATTTGCATCTATTCATTTGTAAATGAATCACCTGAGAAATCAGCAGGGGGGAGAGCCTGACTCTAACAATGGAAGTCTCTATCAGTTTTGCACATTGAGAGACTGGAATATTTGCCCATTCCTCCTTGCAAAACAGCTCGAGCTCAGTGACGTTGGATGGACAGCGTTTGTGAACAGCAGTTTTCAGTTGTTTCCACAGATTCTGGATTGGATTCAGGTCTGGACTTTGACTTGGCCATTCTAACACCTGGATATGTTTATTTGTGAACCACTCCATTGTAGGTTTTGCTTTATGTTTTGGATCATTGTCTTGTTGGAAGACAAATCTCCGTCCCAGTCTCAGGTCTTTTGCAGACTCCATCAGGTTTTCTTCCAGAATGGTCCTGTATTTGGCTCCATCCATCTTCCCATCAATTTTAACCATCTTCCCTGTCCCTGCTGAAGAAAAGCAGGCCCAAACCATGATGCTGCCACCACCATGTTTGACAGTGGGGATGGTGTGTTCAGAGTGATGAGCTGTGTTGCGTTTACGCCAAACATAACGTTTTGCATTGTTGCCAAAAAGTTCGATTTTGGTTTTGTCCGACCAGAGCACCTTCTTCCACATGTTTGGTGTGTCTCCCAGGTGGCTTGTGGCAAACTTTAAACGACACTTTTTATGGCTATCTTTAACACTAGAAGTCCCAGGGATCTCTATATCCCCCCAGAAGTCCCAGAGCAGGGTCAAATGAACTCTAGGACCAAACTGACGACTCTGATGGCTACAATTTGCATCTATTCATTTGTAAATGAATCACCTGAGAAATCAGCAGGGGGGAGAGCCTGACTCTAACAATGGAAGTCTGGAATGTTAGGGGGAAGTGCCCTGGAAGCTAAAGTCACAATGCCCCGTTTATTAACTCGTTCTGCTTGATGCTGGGGGAGAACAAACACAGACTACAAACATTGAAAGAAACAGAGTCACCTCTTCCAACACACCTGATTCAAATGATTATCAGGCTTCTGCAGAGCTGGATGATCATTTGAATAAGGTGTGCTGATTAGTGGCCCTCGAGGACCGGAATTGGACACCCCTGGAATACCATGTTATCATGCAGCCTTTTGTGCTGTGGGGAATAAATAGCTGGCTGCTTCCACCTGCTGACACTCCACACTTATTCTACTCAAAATGCAGAGAAGACTTACCACTCAAGAAGCGTTGGAATTGATCCTGAACAATGCAAACCCTTGTGACTCAGATGGGGAGGACATAAACCTTCAGCCAAATTCGGATTCGGACTCTGAGCTGTCTTCAGGTTAGATTTCCCAAACATCCTATTTTCATTTCCTGACTTTATTTTTATTTAAAACCGAAGAAAAGAATAATTTGAATTTGTTCACATTGCAGATGACGAGACTGCTCCTCATCTGGAAAAGAGAGCTCGGTTGGAGAGTGAGCCCACAGAGACGGCGAAAGAGGGCACAGTGTGGCATGAAGAACATGTGGGTACAATTCTCCGTTTCACTCCAATGGAACCGTACGCTGCAGATGGAGAGCCAACAGCAAAGGCCAGAAGAAGAATCAGGAGTCGCCTTCAGAGCTTCCTCTGTTTCATTACTGTTGGCATGCTCCGTCCCATTCAAGAATGGACTATTCAGCATGCACGGCAAACGGAGCAGACGGACTGGTTCATGATCCTCCATGAACTAATGGCATTTATTTCTGTTATTATTTTGAGGGGGGTGACCAAGGTTCCATCTCTGCGTGACAGCTGGTCAGCATGCCTGGGAAACCCACTTATCACTGGAATTATGTCACGAAACCGTTTCCAAGACATCATGCGTCACCTACGATTTGATGACATGTTTACGCGCAGTGAGCGAGTGCAGACAGATAAGTTTGCTGCAATTTCGGATGTGTGGGGATCGTTTGTTACCAACTGCATCACATGCTACAACCCTGGTCGACACATCACAATTGATGAACAGCTTTTCCCATCGAAGACTCGCTGCTGTTTCCTGCAGTACATTGCAACAAAACCCGACAAATTTGGCATAAAGTTTTGGGTGGCTTGTGATTTGAAAACAAAGTACATCTGCAATGTCCTCCCATATATTGGAAAGGACCCCAGTCGTCCCAGTGAGGAGAGACTTTCTGAGAGTGTGGTGATGAAGCTGATGGAACCATTTATGGACAAAGGCAGGACGGTCACCACGGACAATTTCTTTACATCACTGACACTTGCACGACGACTGCTCAGCCGGAAAACCACCATCCTCGGGACAGTCAACAAGATTCGCCGGGAAATTCCTCAGTCAACTAGAAAGATGGACCGCAAGGAATTCACCACTCAGGTATGTTGTTGGTCTTTTTTATTCCATCAACACCTCTGAGTGTGTCATTGTGTTTAAAACCACTATAATAACAACAATTTCTTCTTTTTTAGGTGTTTTCCACCACTGGTGCCACGCTGACGGTGTATGCGCCCAAACGAAAAAAGACCGTCTACGTTCTCAGCAGCATGCACAGCGTGGTTGAGACTGAGGAAACCATCAAAAGGAAGCCAAACACCATCACCCAATACAACACCACAAAGTGCGGAGTGGATGTGATGGACCAGATGGTGCGGGAGTACAGTGTGCGCACAGGAACACGGCGATGGCCAGTCGCCGTGTTCTACAACATGATCGACATGGCGGCACTCAATGCACATCTGCTTTATCAAGCATGCACCGGGGTGCAGGAGAGACGGGTGGACTTCCTGGTTCAGCTAGCAAGAGAGTTGGCTAACTCTCATGTGAGTGAAAAGAAGGCACTCAAAGAGCAACTGCGCCAACAACAACCGCCTACACCTGGCCCTGGGAAAAGGGCTAAGTGTCAGATCAACCATTGCTGCAAGAGCAATCGCGCAACTGTGCGATGTGTTCATTGCCACAAATACACATGTGGCAAATGTAGGAGAGAGATACCGTGGCAGTGCCAAGTATGTCACGAGTCTCAATAAGAGGATGAAGGAGATTCTTCTAAATATGTGCACAGTTGCTTTGTTATTATCGTTATTTTTATTTATTTTGTTTGTTTTTTTTTTACACAAATAAAAACCATTGAAAACAAATCACAGTTGTTCTTTTGCACATTTCTCACACCACACTGTCATTAAAAATAAATATATTTTGTGTTCTCTTTGGGTCAAATGACACCTCTCTGGGTTTTATAGGTAAAAAGTTCATTTGACACCTCTGTGGGACTTCTAGTGTTAACCAATCAAACTAGTGTGTTAGTGAATGAAGCATGTCCTTGAGTAATCACTACATCAGTTTACAAACATGTCAACCTCCAAGTTTATAGTAATTTCTATTGAATCTGCAACTTGTAAATCACCTTTCATTCCTACGATGAAAGCTTGCACAGAACAGTTTCCTGAGCTGTGTTTGTACTTTGGGTTGAAAATCCATTTAGGCTGATTATTGTTTTGTTTTCCATTAACTCACTCAGTGCCATTCAAATGACAAATTCACTTAATTTGTCATTTGAAATCAAAACGCTCAGTGCCATTGACGAGAAAACTTGTCATTTGCGTTTTATCACGATTACTAGAAAACACTCTGGCGGAGGTCCCTCATCAATATCTAAGCTGTAATGTGATGTAGTAACCAATTGTGCCCTGAAGGTGGCAGCACCTTTAGATGAGAGATTAGCCACTGATGCTACCATTAGCTAAGGAGGAAGAAGCTGGAATGGGTGATATTGTAAAGTATCCAGCAGCTCACAGCACCACATACTAACACAGAACATGTGTGAACCTGAGTGGATTATTGATAATGTTGCGATTGTGAGATAAAACCATCAACTAACCGGGCTAAACGGGTCATCTCTGGGTGTCGAGAGAAAGAGCAAGTTACTTCTGTCAGCCAGATAGCAAAATAATAGGTGCCATGTAGGTGGCAGCAGTGCACCTTTGGATGAGATATCATCCGTGATAGGCAGAGCTCAGAGGGAGAGGAAAGTAGTTTACGAGACAGAAAATGGTGCTACGAGAGTTGATGCTGAAGTTCCCAGCAGCTCACAGCACACTCAACCAGAGCATGTGTGGAACTAAGTGGACTATTGAGAGTGTGGTGATGGTGTTACGACCCTGCTGTTGGCCCCGCTCCTGTGTGGGAGGAAAATGCAAAAAGACTGTGACAGCACTCGTCTGCGATTGGTGGCTTCCTCTTCTCGTATGCAAATCCTCCTGTGCTGCTCCTTCAACAGGATTGGTCTTCTTCTTCCTCCACCTGCACAGGGAGCTAATCAGCAAGCACTCCTCATCAGTCTCCACAGCTAAAAGGATCGCTGGAACATTGGCTCAGGGGGAATTTGACTAGCAGGTTGCCCCACTTCGACTCTGCCTGTGATTTGCCTTTTCGCTAGATTAGATTAGATTAGATAAGATTAGAAGACTGTGTTGGATTCAGTTCTGTTGTGTTTTAGAATTACTAGGTTGTTGCATTGTAGGATTCAATTAGGTTCTGTTTTGTTTGTTAGCTGTACAAGTTTGTCCTTGCTCCCTTTGTTAAACTCCTTCTTTGTAGGTGACGCTTTAAGTTTGTCTTTGCTCCCTTTGTTAAAACTGTATAATAAATTGTCTTGGTTTACCCTTTTACATCGGTGTTATGTTACTTCTTTGCTCCTAGACAAAAGAGGACGTAACATAAGTAAGAAAAAACGATCAACTAACCGGGCTAAACGGGTCATCTCTGTGTGTTGGGAGGAAGGGGAAGTTACGTCTGTGTAAAATCTCCCCAATGACCAAATTCGTGAGAAGTACCGGTTCTCTCGGAAAGATGTGCAGTACCTGTGTGCTCTGCTGTGGCCTCACATTGAGCAGTGCACCCGTGCACTCTTGCTACTGCAAATGGTGTGTGTTGGCCTCCCCTTCTAAGCCTCTCTGCATCACCCATGGAATATAAAAATGTTCCTGAGGTGAAGTAAAGCCACTGTGTGGTGCACCATTAAAGCAACATGCTTGGCTCTAAAGACAATGGTGCACATCTTTGTAATATTCCAAGGCCCTTGGCAGGTGAACTACATCAAGGAGAAGTTTTACAGAATTGCCAGCAATATAAATATATATTTTTATTTCACTGGTGTTTCCTGGCCTCTTAGCAAAACACCTGATTAAAGTCAGTAATTGGGTGAAGAGGGAGGTGGAGCACAATACAAAATAGAGTAAAATCAGTAAGAACCAAGTTCGTCTCCACGCAAAATAGCATGTACCACGTTTCCGAAAATTCAGTCTAATGACTTGGTAAAAAAGTCGAGTAAAAAAAGGTCTCAGAGAGGTTCTTGACATCCGCTCATAGAATATCCATGTCAAATTACAGCCCGATTCAACAAGCATTCACGGAAAAGTAGTCCATTGAAAAATGGCGCCCCTGGGGCCCCCGTGACACATTTGGACACATACCTCATTGACACATTTGGTATGTGTCAATGATTTGTTACCACCAACTGTCGCAATATTTGACTCACAAGTGCTAGTACGCACTGTCAAAATACATTAAAACGTTTTATTTGATGCCTCTATCGATCTGGCCAAAATTGTTCAGTAGATCGCTGATGTGGGTAGTTGTACTCGCACTGTCACTAAACTCAAGCACAGATGGGGGGGACATAAGGACTTCTTTAAAAACCCACATCTCCACGTCCTACTGGCAGACACAGGAGACTTTGGAGAGGAACGCGGAGTAGACACGAATAGAAGTAACTGTTTTCAAATTTAAGTCGAAAATCCATGACACTCTTCATATTTTTTCACATTTTTTTTATTGTAAACTTTCCCTTTCAAATAGTGGCAGGTCCAAGCCATGCTGTGACATCAACTTCACAGCAGACAGAAGGTTAGTGGATACATTTGTGCATGTTTATCTGTGGAATATGAAATAAACAGAAAAAGTCTTAGATTTGCTTACATACTAGACGATCGTGGAGGGGACACTACCTGTTGGAGAATCTGAGGCCGGACCGCAGCCACAGCTCAGGCAGCGCCAAGGTGACCCTCGTGTTGAGTATCAGCACCTGGTCCAAATTGAGCAAGAGAGGATGGAAGAAGGGCGGCAGAGAAGGAGCAACAGCACCTGTTCTGCTGTTTTGTTAGTGACACATTAACCTTGTGGACAACAGTCTGCAGTCCATCAATGTTTCACTGAACAAGCTGATGTGCTCAAATTGTGGTGTACAATCCTGTCGGACTCACCACCCTCCGAAGGGCAAGGGGTGGACAGCGTAGATTAAATAATAAAATGTCATACATTCAGTTGTGTCTCATCTTTAACTGGTGTAATTTTGAATATGATGAACATACCTAGAAATGCCTATCCAGAATAATTTGGCGCACTTGTGCTGCCCCCACCAAAAGTACAGTATTTCTCTCATCTTGTTGTTGCCAGTTTTCCTCCATAATCGGCACTGGAAGACGCCTCTGTGGCCATGTTATGACCCGACAGTCCTTGGTAACCCCCAGATTCATCAAATAATCTAAAGCAACTCAATTATGCTCCTGGTGGCTGTGTGTGCCTGAAGGAACGGACCAGTGAAGGTGGTGATTGTGGCAGCTAACTCTTTAGCTACAATTACAGAGCGTGAAATTCAATCATCCGGATCAAAAGCTAGCATTTTCTATGGTTTCAAAGTTGGCCAAGAGCTATCTACACATTTCTGGCATCAGTGTCTCCTGGTCCTAGGTTGGACTAGAAAAGCCTGCGGGGGAGGTGGCTTGTGGCTCTGCTTTGACTGTGCACAGCAAAGATTTTAGTTTCTTTTGGGATTCATGCAGCTCTTGAAGAACTCTTTATTTTTACTGAATAAGATAGCTTTTGTGTTGGTTTATTTTAGTTATTTTTATATTGTTTTATTTATTTTGTAATATGATTTGACATAACTGGCGCCCTGTCCAGGGTGTACCCCCGCCCAGCGCCCTATGAGAGCTGGAGATTGGCACCGGCAGACCCCCGCGACCCTGATAAATGGGAATAAGCGGGTATGAAGATGGATGGATGGATTTGACATAAATAAAGATAATGGTAATACACCTGTTTGGTTACTTTAATACCTTGTTTAAAAGTATGAAACCATAAAGTGGGGGAAAAAGAAACCCTGAATGAGATTAATGCACTTAAATATTATGTAGCCTTCTATTAAACTGTGGAATTATTTAAGAGTCCCTTTTCCTTTGTCCACTTAAAGAGGACTCAGCTCAGTTTGTTTTAAGTTTAAGTTAAGTTTTAGATAAGTAGACCAAGTGTTCAGTTACATGGGACAAGACTGTTCCAACACTATAAGAAACAGTCAGTGCTAAACTAACTCATCAGAGTTGTTCAGGATTATCTCTTAGTAAACTGGTGTTTACAGCATGGAAGTACAATCACTACTTCAACCTGCTGCTTTAAAAGGAAAAAAATACATGTCAAGTGTCTTCTTCATACGTAAGTTATTCTAATTTAACGAAACAACTGTCAGCGGTGCACACCGCTACTAAGCTAGTGGTCAAAACAAATAACGCTATTAGGGCTGCACAGCGATGTTAGTAGCAAGCCAGGTGACATCAGAGAAGGACATGAAGCGCTCATGAGCGCTGAAAATATTAAAATGAGCACCACATCCAAGTGTAACCCTACTGTTAAAATGATCAGCAGTAATGTTGTGGGTTTTTTTCTTTTTCGTTTTATGAAGTCAGATGTTATCTGTATGTTTTATTTAACTGCCAATTTTGTATTGAATCTTATTTTATCAGAAAAAATATCTGACCCATGACTCAGACATTAACACAATGTTCAGAAGTGTGATATGTTCACCTTAAGTGTACAATACAAATGCCTAAAGGACTATATAGTGAGGTACATTAAGATACTATACAGGTAGTGTTTGTTCAAACAATAACATTACTAAAGAAGATTCCATATTTATGATCCTGTGTTTAAAAGCTTTGCAGCCAGTGAATCGTGCAACAGCAATAATTTGACTTGAGTAGATATTAGGATCAGTACTTTTACTCAAGTCGTTTTTTCACATAGGTACAGTATTTTACTTCTACTCAAGTAAGGAATCTGGGTACTTTTTCCATCTCTGGTGGCAGAGCGGGCTGGTGAAAAGAGTCTGTAGCAGCCTCTTTGTGATGCATACATTTAAGGATGACAGAAATTACATGTGTGTAATACAGTTATTGCACAGATATTGGATATAAAAAATAATAAAACTATTGGAATAGAAGTCACCTCTACCTAATTAAAAATCCCTTTATGTACGGATCATCTGGGAAAAAAATGTTTTACACGTTTAACAGATGGGAAAAAAAAAACAGGTCTATCTGACTGATGACATTGTCAGTGTTTGTGCACTTTGGACTCCATATTTTATGAGAAGAAACATATTTATCTCTGGTACAGAAGACAATCAAGCCAAAAACAATTAAAACAAGTCATAGACAACATCACCCAAAATGAACCCACATAAGATGGAGTCAAGTTTGCTATGAAGGAATCACAGATGTGCTACTTTGGCAGACTTTTATTTTGAAATAAAACATCAGATTGTTCCTAAACTTTGTGGGCACTCTTCTGAGATGGGCTACAATCACCTTGAAGTGGAATGGTGCTGTAACAACATTTTTTTTTTTTTTGCTCTTTTACCATTGCTCTTGGACAGGCACAAAATCTAAATAGTTCAATAAAAACTGGTAATGGAAACACTGCAGTTTTGAAAAGGTTTTTCAGATGTTTCCATATTGAAATGTATCAGTATGTTAAAATATTTTTTCAGGACATTTTTATCTCCTAACATGCTTCGACTGTCAACTGCCAGTCTTCGGCAGAGGAGTTCTGCTGATCCTGAAAAACCTTGTTTGAATAAACAAAACCTTAAATTAACATACTATTGAAATGTATCGTTAAAGCTCGATGGACACTTTTAACACAATTACCTGGTCACATGACCACTTCTCTTTGAGAATACATGGTGCGGTACGTGTGGACAGAAGAGGAGACGCAGACATTTCTTTTCATTAGACTTACTGTAATAATGATTAGTGCCACATTAGACATGAAACAACAAAGGAATGCAGAGTGTTCTAAGGAGGTTTGGAACGTCCATCTTCCTGCAGAGAAGTCTCACGGGATGAAAGTTACCAGGCTCCAAATCATCCTTAAATAGAAACACGGTCAAAGAGACCTTAGACTTTGTGGAACGTTAGTAATATTGCTTTTATTTTGAGAAAAAAACTATAATGGAAACACAGCTCGTGTTGGCTCCCCACCCCCACTCCTATAAAAACTATCACCTGGGGACTCTACAACCTGTGGAAGTATTGAGTTGCTAGTTAGCATAGCATAGATTGTTCTTTGGAGATTTATAGACTGGGTGTGTTTTCCAGGAGAACCCCCCCACCCAGTGGCAGGTCAGCAAAATCCAAGGGGTTTAGTTCCTCTTTAAGTTTGGTATATAAGCAAAACCACATTTAAATTTACAATTGTGTCACGTACTTGTGAACCCGTGTTATGTGTGTTGATAAATCAGCACGACTAGGCCGTATCAAAGATAGATATTAAGTTTAAGAAGGGTGGGCATCCCTGAACCAGATATTTGGTTTTGAGGCGGCATTGATTTTGTGTACCTCCGAGAAAAACTAAACAATATTAGTTAAATAAAAAAAAAAAGTGTTATCTCATAAAAGTAAAAACTTGTCCAAATTGGCATACAAGAAAACACTTGGAAAAAGACCCATGAAAATGTTTTGGGAAGAAATACTGTTGGCCTTGTTTTTAGTATTAAGGAGAGAAACATCCAAGTGGGTAATTATAGAGTCTGATTAGCTTAGTTCTTGGAAGCAAATATTAAATAAATACAGCAAAGCAATGCTGTATTAGTCTCAACATTTGTTTAGTTGCACAGAATCACAGTTAAGATGTTGTTTGGGGTTTTAGGAATCAGTTACTTGGACTTGATTTTAAAATAAAGATGATTTTACAAGCTGGAATCAGTCTGGTCTCCTTAAATGTTCAATGACTACCAAGAACTCTCCTATCCCAACATGTAGGCATAGGGTATGTCTGTCTGAATGCTATCTGCTAAATATTTAACTGGAATGAATACAAACAGCCATAACTGCAGCACACTATATATTTAATTCAGCTATTTCCATTAATGTAGGACAGTTTGACCTGTATTACCTGGTTCTGTGTGAGTGGGTGAAAGTAATCCCACCTCTGCTCAACTAAATGTCATCAGTTAGCGCGTTGCTATCATCACCCAAATGCATTCCTGATATTCATACATCATCCAATTATTCTATCAAGTAATTTCTTGATTGCATGACCTTTGAAAAACATTGGAAATAGGAGACAAAGCACCATGGTAGATGTAGGAGATTTGCTGTACTTCTGTGTGTAATGGGTACAGATGTGTGGTCAGAACTTGTTCATCTCCCCTGGTCACTGTAGCCTGGTCATTGCCTGCAAATGTTATTCTCTTTTTGTGCTATAAACTCCCACTGATGTTTGTCTCCAACCATCCTTGTACCTTTTCCATGTGTGCTGAAACAGAAAATTGGTGAAAAAGTGTGGGGGATGTGGTGAAACCAAGTGTTGCACCACAGATGAGATGTCTCTTTTGTGTTATCAGTCTTCTGTTTGTGTTGTGAAGCTTTTCAATCATTCAAGACAATCTCAACACAAATACTCATTTAGTTCAATATTGTGAGCTCTGAAACCTGGTCATGATGAATAAGAAATGTAAGGTTCACACATTTGTTTTTCCTCCTTTCTTTCTAAGGAGGACACAAGCTGGGCATTTGGCATCGGTTGTGCTACATGTTGTACTTTATAAGGAATGCAGATCCATTTTTTTCTGATTGAGGGCTTAAAAGCTTGTAATTAAAAATACCGCTAATGGGCACTGGGTTAGTGCAAAGGTTCTCAACTTTAGGGCCTGGGAGAGGGTCGCCAGATGCCTTCAAGAAACTACAACATTTTGAGCCAATTTTTGCTTGTTTTTACCCTTTTTCTGCAACTACACCAAACTTGTGTTATTTTAACCTATTTTCATCACTTTTACTTGCCATATTTTTGCTCATTTTAATGCATTTTGGCTACATTACTCCCATTTTTGACACTTCATGACATCTGAATACCTTTTCTGCACACATTTCCACTTTCAAGATATTTTCAGCACTTATAAAACCTTTTCCACCACTTTTACCACCTAATGTCGCATATGTTGACCCATTATTGTCAGTTTTTACCTCTTTTCACCATATTTCATGCTTATTTTTGCCAATTTAACCACATTCACCATTTGTCATGTCCATTATTTACCAGTTTAAACGAATTGTTACTACTTTTTTCCACCACTTTTTGACACTTTGAACCCTTTTAGCACTTTTTCTGTCTGTTTTTTGGCCACTCTAATTTGCAAATTTTAACCAATATCTGGGCATTTTAATATCCCATTTAACCACCTTGTCAACCATTTTTTAGATCACTTTTAAATCCATTTTTATTTGTGATTAAAACAAAGAATTTCCATCTTTAGGATGACTATAATAATAATAAACGTTCCTGGATAACAGTGGATATTATTCAGATAAATAAATAAATGTGGTTATCACAGATTCATAGAACAGTGGACCATCATTTTGTTGACTTTATGGATGGACCCCAAAAATCTCTCCCCTTTATTCCCCCTTATAGATGGTCCTGTCTCCAATGTTCATGTTTCTATTCAACTACCTTCAGGTACAGCGGGGGTCCCCACTCCCTGGAACCTTTATTTTGGGGGTTGCAGGCCGAAAAGGTTGAGAACCCTCTGGTTAGTGAAGACGATTGGATAAGAGTTTTTTAACTTGCACGTCATGTGAACAAGATAATAGTCTTCAAGCCAAGTGTTCATTGATTCATGAATGGTCTTAAATAAATAACGTGTTTGTGTTTACCCTCTTTTCAGCAAAAAAAAACACCACATAAAAAAAGTGTTTATAATCTCTATTTTAGAAGTCTAACATTTGTTCAGAGGCCAGTCAATTTTTAAAAGTACTCCAATATGAACAATGTATGATTTCAAGATATGAATAATGTGCTTGATGTTGTGTTAAACTTTGAAACATATTCCAGGGGGCTAATCAGGTTATCTTTTTCACATGTTTTGACCCTCTGATCCCCAGTTCTATAAGTGTCCATGATCGCAGGATGTAGGTAGTAATTATGCATTAACATCACAATGGGACATCCTAATTCACCAGGTCAATGTTAACACCCTTCATGGCTAATGGGGATCATTAACAATCCCTTTATCACCTTACAGAAACCAAGATTTTAATGCAAGCTTCGATGCAAAAAGCAAACCAAATTAAAGACATTGATATCTGCAGAGCTGCAATGATCCTTCAACCTATAAAGGCAAAGTAAACACAGCAGCAAGAGTTTTGTTTGGTGAGGAGATGTTTCCCTGTTTGACACTAAGACATAACAATGTTTCCCCTGACACTCATTGTGAGTCTAACAGACAAATATCAAAGGTGTTGGGTTTACACACGGTCAGTAAGCCATAATACAGAGTTTAAAATGTTATAAATGTAAAATGACTCTGTTCCTCTTGAGCAGAAGTGGATTTTTAAGTGTTGGGCTGAAGATGAGATCTGCTGAACAGTCTCTAAGGCTACTAGTTACTGTAACCAGTTCCATGATCTAACCAGTTACTATAACTAGTTACTGTAACCAGTTCCATGACTAGTTGAGGGGTTGTTACTGGAGTAGAGACGTCTCTAGGCAGAGAAACAGAAACCTGAAGAACAGGTTCTCATCTATGAGTCAAAACCAGTGCTGTAGAGACTCAATAACTTATTACTTCTGTTTGTTCTTTAAAAACATTCAATAATGGAGCAGAAACAAGTCGTCCTGCTCTTAAAGCCCTGGTTTGGGCCGTCACCAGTTCTACTGATCACACACAATGCTGTGCACTCTACGTTATCAGCGACACATCCTGTGCTTAATGTTGTGTTCACGGCGTTGCTAATCGCTCTAGACTTCGATTGGAAACGCCTTGAGACCAACGGAAACAAACGCTTTAAACTTTGTGTATGTGTGTTTACACTGAAACGAGGAGGACTATCAGTAAGAAGGTCTTGTTTATTTATGTAGCACCTTTCATAGACAAAGGTCACACAGTGCTTTACGTAACCACCCATTCACACTCACACTCACACACCGTGCAAGTCGCAAGTGGGAGCAACTTGGGGTTCAGTGTCTTGCCCAAGGACACTTCGACACATAAACTGGGATCGAACCCCCCGACCTCGCAATCAGAGGACAACCCCTCTACCACCTGAGCCACGGTCGCCACATCAGAGCAAACAGACCCTAGAGCTGTTAAATTGCCCATCATATTGTACATGATATGAGTGATAACACGTGTTATAAAAGATATTTTACACAATAGGTGTGCCTTCAGATCTTTACCTGTCCTTTGGTGTGCCTTGGGCATGAAAAGTTTGGGAACCATTGCTTTAGGGTCTGTGGGTGCAAATGGACCCTTACAGACTGCATTGACTTTGATGGAAAGCCTGAAAACCACAGGAAGTGTCTTCAGTATTTTCATCTGTTGAGTAGGTCCAGTACAAATCCAGCGGTTTGGTGGTATTTGGCGTTTCTTCAGTCCGTGATGCGTATCTGTTGCAGCAAGGACTCAGGAGATTTCACTATTTAACGCATTAATCTCACGATTGAGTGAGTTGTAGATGTGACATACGATTCACTGCCGCCCTGTTCAGGGTGTAGCCCCGCCCCCAGCACCTGAAGAAAGCTGGAAGAAGACACCAGCACAAACTGTCAATAAAAACAGTTTCCGTCCTTTACAATTTCCTGCCATCGTCACCAGAATGTCAGAGTTTATGTGGTAAACACAAAAGTAAATCAAGAATATTTTCATATAAAATACAATATATATATATATATATATATATACAATGGAATTAAATAAGGGCGATTGTGGGAGTGTTTTACTTCCCTTTTATTTCCCAACCCCATTTTCATAGAACCGAGCAGAAGACTTTAGCCTTTTCTGTCCCAGCTCTTCCTCACAAATACCCATTCAACCAGCACATAATCTTTCTCTGCTGCAGCTCCTTTTCCTCCGTTAATCAACTTTCTTCCTTCCTCTGCTTAGCTTTGCTTGCTGAGCTTTCTTTCTTTGCATAAACTCCAGCTGGCATTTTCACAGAAAAACAATGGTCTTGCAGGAATATAGCGTTTTACTAGTGTGTGCATTCAACCATGTGGAGAGACATGCTACACGTCTGCTGAGTTTACTCTTGGGCTTTCAAGAATTTTTTTTAAAGATGTATCGATATTTTCTCCCTCTGCTCTGGCTTCATACCTTATTTTTAACGTTGAGCAAGCTTTTTAAAACTCACTGGTAGGTTCCTTGCCAGTTGCCATGGCTACCATCAGAATCCAGAGGGAAAAGTCCCGTTAGTGTTTTCGAACCCACTTTTAACAGCACTCGCCTCTAACCTCGTCTTCATGTTAACCGCCAGGTCGCTGTGTGGGCTCCAGAACACCATACATTGGCGTGCACTTTGAAAAACATGAGGGAAAGCTCTTTGATGAACTCATTTCCACAGGAAAAAAGGGGGCTTCTAAAGAATGTATAAGAAGTAATGCCATAAATAAACCTTTCACTGGGACATTGGGACTGTCGTCCTATACAATCCTTAACACACAATACTCTGTATAATTTATTGTTTTAGTTTTCCATACTTGTGTTGTTTTCTGATTTATTGTAAAATAAAATGATTAGGTTACTCCGATGTAGAGTTGTAGTTTTGTCTTATTTCTGTTCACACATGCATTGTTACGTGTGTGCTCTAGAACTATTTTTATCTTGCCGAGAAGACAACAAGAACTTTGTAGTTAAATCTAAGCAAGGAAAACAAATAGATACATCCAAAGTAATACCATGCATTCCCATAATTTGACTATATGATTCGAAGTACAAAATAAAAATGAAAAAATATAATAAACTTGTGAGAACAAGTAAATGGTAACCAACTGTAACTCAAGCAACACTATCAAAAACAAGTTTACGAAACTGTCAAATTACATTTTGCAAAAATGTAACTTAGACCAAGTGTAAGTAAACCCTAAAACCACTTTTTTCTGCTGAATCCATATATGATTGTGAGAGTGACTGTCCTCTTTGGGTAGAACACCAACTATTGCAATGGAATTTTGCTATTGGCTGAGATTAGATCAGTGACGTCTTTTTGGATCAGTGACATCACAGACCGTCACTGTTGGCCCCGCCCCTCCTATAAAAGATGGGATGAGAGACTGATTTCATCACTGAGCATTGATTGACAGCTCCATGTGAGATTGTGCAGCGCTGTAATAATAATAATTCTTTAAAAATATGAATAATTGAAATCAATAATTCAGACCAAAAACAACACAGAAAAATCTGCAAGTGTTAATGTTTAAATTAGTGATATTATACAATATTAATTCATGGGAGAATAAACGGATATTTCACTTTTACCTTTATTCATGGCTCTGATGCTGTGTTCATACAGATCAGCCTACATTTTACGGTGGAATATATTTATATTTTACTAGTACAGTGAACGTCGGAAGTATGTATTTATATAGTGGGAGCTTAAGTAGAGTTGTCATTTATGGGCATAATTCTAACAACATACTCTGTAGCATTATAAAGGGGTAGATTTGCAGGTGCAAAGTAAAATAGCGTATGCAATTTCCCTGGTTTAATTCAATGAGACATACTCATTTTTTTTCGTTTGGTGTATTTTTCTGTAATGTATGCTTTTTTTGAGTCATTATGTGTATTTCTGTAGCTTTCTGTTTTGTTTTTGTGCATTTTTTGTATAATTATTGTTTTTTGTTGCCATTGTAGTGTGATTCTGGAGTCATTTTGTTGTGTATTTTTTGTATAAATATTTAGTTTTGTGTATATTGAGTCATTTTCATATTTTTTGTTGTTGTTTGGTTTATATTTCTGTAATATATGTTTTTTGGAGTCATTTTGTGTACTTCCTGTATAAATATTGTTTAGTTTTTTTGTTTTACGTCATTTGTGTATTTTTTTGTATAATTATTGTTTTTTTGTTTGCATAATTATTGTTTTTTTGTTGCATTTGCAGTGTGACCTTTTTTAGTGTAGTTTTTTGGTTTTCTGTTGTCTTTTGTGTATTTTTTGTATACATATTTAGTTTTGTGTATATTGAGTCATTTTCATATTTTTCTTGTTGTTTGGTGGGGTTATGCCACCAGTTCATCCACGTGTACCTGCTTAACTTTCACTAAACTTATCTATTTTCAGTAGTTAGGTATAGTTGCAGGTGTGACGTGAGTGAAGCTGCAGTAATCATAACATAACATATAAACACTTAGATCTGACTCAACACTACAGTCACCACCACTCTATGGACGGGTGTAGTGACACAGAGTAGAGACACCAGTTTATGAAAGCTATCTGCAGCATATGGTTCATTGTGGTAATTTTACTCACACGCAATCATTGACGATAGGAATTCAGAAAGGGGGCGGGGGTCATACACGAGGATGAAGCCTGGACTCTGAGTGACAGCTGTGGGAGTGCTTGTATGTAGAGAGGGTTAATGAGCAGATGACACACAGCTGAGCAGGTAAGGGAGGAAGAAGGCTTCATAATAAGAGCCCAGAGGCGGCAGCAGATGTGACAGAATGCAGTATCAGAGCCACAGACTGGATATGGATACATGAATAGAAACACATCTTAGCCTTAATGAAGTCCAACTGACCTGAGTGTATCCGTCTAATCTCACTAATTCAAGCATTAACACTCATTAATTACCTTCCTGCTTTTTCTGCACCAACAGTGTTGTTTTTTTGTTTGAATTATGGATTTTCATTCTTCATCTGTTTAAAGAATAATTCCTTAATTGTGACGTGAGTTGCTGTGCACGGTTTCAATTGCAATTTTCATTGTAATATGACAAAAATACAGGAATTCTCACCATGACTCAAATTGCTCTTTCGGTTGTGTTGCATGCTGCCATCTTGTGGGACAATTAACCTGCACTGATCTCTGCATCCGTCCCAAGTTAGTAAAACTTTGAGGCCTGTACTACAAAGTAATAAAAAATGAAAATACAAAAATCAAAATCAAAATAAAAAATTACTAGTTTAGCGGGAGATAATCCACTAACATGCCTTCATGCACACGTTAATGGGTATAGATACGCTGATAATAATAATAATAATAATAATAATAATAATAATAATAATAATAATAATAATAATAATAATAATAATAACATCTTACTGTTCAAAAGTGCATCACAAACCGTCTAACAGCTCTAGCTCCATTGGCTACAATAATAAACTGATCACTTCCGGGAACAATTGCTGTAAAAAAAAAAAACAAACCATTGGAATGAACAGAGTTGAAGCAGCTCTCTCTCTTTATGGCTCTGATGGAGCACTCTGTAGAAAGATCTCTGATTGGCTGAGGAGTAGCGTCACGCTCCTAGATTTCTAGACCTCAAATACAGAGTCAAGAGAAGATAATGAAGTCGAGAGAGCACTCAGAACACTTTGGATTACAATATGATTAAAGGTTAGGATGGATCTTTGACCAAATGACGCAAAAGAAATATTGAAATGAAGCTTCCAGAGAAATATCCCAGACACACAGTACTTATCCAGCTTTGTAGTACAGGCCCTCGAAGCCACAGAGTATCTAAAACTAACTGTAATCTCACTGTAATTGCACACCCAAAGATAAAAATGAGAAAATGAAGAGATACTTTTCTGTGAAATATACAGTGCAGACATATCCTCCAAAGTCTGATGGGCTTCCTATGGTCATTCTAATTAAAGTGAAACCACTTCAGACGCTCAAACATCCAAATTGGTAGAGAAACTAATAAAATAATGTTACTTCTTTACCTACAAACCCAGGTAAAATCACATTCTGTCACTGGTTAAAGAACATTCCTTCTTAGTAGAAAAAAATGACGATAGGAAAACAGAGTAGAGCAGAATGTAGAGAAGCAGTTTCATTTTTGATTCAAACCATTGAATTCAACTGTGCCAAAAGTAACTCACTGTATTACTCAACGTACTATTCCCTGTATCATTAGTGCTACATCATCACTTTACTATGTTGAATCAGTTAACAGTTTGTCAGCTCAATTTCTCCATACCAATGTGTTGGATTAATAATATCATTAAGAAAAAAGAAACCTCTCACTGTTATTTCAGCCAATGGAAATGTTTGAGTTTTTCAGGAAGAATCCAGGCTGATGAAGCTGGTCCTACATTCTGTAGAGTTCAGTGTAAGCACACATTAAATTCCCTTCAATATAATGGAATGCCATCCATGGAAGATTCACTGTGTGGAATTCAGGGACCCAAACGGACAGAATGTGACACAAGTGACATGTTTCCAAATGGCAGCAATGACTCATCTTACCAAGGTCTGTTCCAGTCTCCCAGAGGCCTCCTGGAGAAATGCTATTGATCCATGTGAGAGATATAGAGATTTATAGAGAATGAGAACAGGCTTGATTAAAAAGCTAAAAATAAGTATTTGGTCAGGACAAAGATGTAACATAATAGTGAAAAGTTCATCAGTAAGGTTTTGTCTTTGTAGGCCAGTCTACTGGTGTGCTGTCTAAACATTGAAGAATTTTAGAGACTCATGAGAAGGTTGTTTGTTATTTATCTTACTATCATTTTGACACTGAGTGGTTTAGTCCATACTGTGTTTAGTACCTGAAGCCTTCTGTTAATGGGCAGTAATGGGAGTGGTTTCAACCTGGGGTCACACCGAGTAATTGTGTCCCATTACAATTTTTTCACTTCCAATATTACAACCTTCAGTACTGGCTGTTACCGATATTAATCTGCTACAATATCAGTGTGAAGCATACCTACCTTTTTACTTATTTTCTCATGTAGAATATTAGAAAAGTCTTAAAGCTGCAGTACGTAGAATGGTGAGACTGGAATGGAATCAACCACGCTGTTCCATCCTGGGAAATGCGCCAACTGTGGAGCTCTGAGAGACTAGAGACAAATGCAGTGGGTGCAGTTATCCCAGCTGCAGGTCAGAGCAGACCCACACCACTCCACTCCACATCCAGACTCCAAATGAATTGTGCATGTTCTCTCCACTTCAGATCTGCTTCTCTGTTACGTCTGGATGTATTCTTTGAGTCTGCATGGAGAATGTTCCTCCCGAGTATGTTTGTGCCTTTAGACCAGCGGTTCCAAACCTTTTTTGGGTCTTGACGCCATGTTGCTAACACACATTTCTGGTGTCATCAGACTTCTTTTTTTAAACATTGGTTTTTAATTATATGGGCATGGGTTGGTAACAGGAGGGTCGCCGGTTCAAGTCCCGGTGCCGACCAAATTACGGAAGTTGTTCTCGTTGCTGGAGAGGTGCCAGGGCAATTTCCAAGCACTGCCGAGGTACCATTGAGCAAGGTACCAAATTCCAACACTGCTCTGGTGCACTCCCTTCATAAAAGCAGCCCCACTCTGACATCTCTCCATGAACTCATGTCCACAGGTCCTGTTTGTGCATGCGTGTGATTCTGGCCAATGTGTGTGAGAAACATGTCCCTACAAATAACAGTGTAAACCTAAATTTTAATAAAGTATCTTAAATTCAGAATATTTTTGATGTAGTGTTACGAGTAGCTCTATAGTGACAAGATGTGCCAGCTTATATATTTTTATACTGTATTTTTTTTATTACTTGATTTATATTTGAGGAAGTGAAAGTAGAGAATACAGTTGTTGGAGATTGAGTGTTGTGTTTTAATGTAAAAAAAGAATAATAGTATAAAAAATTACAAAAACAAAATTTTAATCAGAATGTTTTATAATCATTTACTAGACATTTCAGGCAACCCCGTTTTAATTCCAGGGCGACCCCATCAGGGGTCACGACTCAAAGGTTGAAAAGCACTGCTTTAGACTGTTGCTTCTCCATGTCTGTCTCCTTAACGCTGTGATGGAGCTTTTTCCTGTCCACCATTGAACTTTTACTACATATATAACTTTAATCAAGCAGCCAATAGTATCACCCCAAAACAGATCATGGAGCACTCTGTTTGTAAAAAAATCTCTGATTGGCTGAAAAAGAAGGAGGTCCAGAGTCCTCTCACAACACTTTGAATGACAAAATAATCAAAGGTTACGATGGATTTATCACCAAATAAAGCCTTACATACTGCAGCTTTAAGAGATGTGTTTAAAACGGATAACATTAATCTGCTACAGCAGGTATGAGAAAAACTGACCAATTTATCAGAAGTGTCAGAATGTCCTACTTGTATCAGAATGCTTTCATTGGACATTTTAGATGCAGGCCTAAATAACAACTATTATAGTGAGTACTGTCATTTGCTGTGGTAAACTCATGTGTTAGTAGATGAAATATGTAATGTGGCAGTCAGGCTGCAGTCACACACTGAGTCACCACTTGCTGTTTCTTTTACACAATGAAGTTATGGGTTTGGCCTGAATTTGCCAAACCACGTTTGTCTTCACAAAATCACTGCTGCTGCACAAAAAAACTCTGGCTGCTTCTTATACACACACACACACACACACACACACACACACACACACACACACACACACACACACACACACACACACACACACACACACACGCGCGCCTATAGGGGGTGGATCCATTCTAAATTAATGCGCACTAGTCCAACAAACATGTAAACGAACTCGTACCCTGCGCCTGCACGTCTGATCTACATTTTCCATAGACTTGGGGTACACAGGCACAATGCACAAGTCACGTCCGCATGTGTGCTTGCAGACGTCTTAACACGTTAACGTGTAACACGTCTGCAGACGCTTTAATGTGCATACGCATTAAAGTGTATACACACATACGCCACTAATGAATGTGCACCTAACAAACATAAATATGTCAGTCACACGTAGACGCAGGTGTGGCGTGAGTGAAGCTATAGCGATCAGGTGACCTTCACTATCAATCACCGTCTACGTGACATGTAAACACTTAGAAAAAATATTACATGCTTACACGTGCAGGCGTATACATGCATGCAGGTATGTAAGTGTTTGTGTGAGTGTATAACGGACCACCATTTAGTTTGGTTACAGTCTGGGTCACGACACCCGTCCATAGAGTGGTAGTGACTGTAGTGTTACACTCTGAGTCAGATCATTGCTGTGATTGGACAGGATGCAACACTCACACACACGTACTGACGTGCATTCGTGTACACGCCTGCACGCGTAAGCGCCTAATCATTTTTTCTAAGTGTTTACATTTCACCAGGGACGGCGCGACACCGGGGCTAGGGGATGCTATAGCCCCGTCGAGGATATTATTTAATTTTTTTTTTTTTTTCAATATAAATGTATTGAGTTTAAAAACAATAAAAAGTTCCCTAGAAACTGTTCTGTTCCAATCCAATCCCTGCTTGGGTACTACAGTGTGTGTGTGTGTGTGTGTGTGTGTGTGTGAGGGGATGGGGCAGAGAAGTCTTTTTAGGGTTCACTAGTACTCCAATGCAATAGATGATTTTGTAAATAAGAAAAAAAGAGTTCCCGTAGAAAATGAAGACCGAGAGCTCGTCTCCATGGAGCCTCTACAAACTTTTACACATTTCTGTCACACAGCCCGTCACCTCCGCTTCATGCGAGCGCAGTTTTTCCTGCATGCGTCACGTTAAAACTCAACAATCTTTCCTGTCTGTCCATACATGCAGAAACAACAACAGGCACATTGTTCTCCTATAAAACAACTAGGGTGAGTTCTTCCCTGACATTTTGCATTTTAGATTTACTGTCTGATGATTGGCAGGCGAAAGAGTAGCTGTTAAGTGTTGAAAAGTTCACTTTTGCACATTAACTTTTTTGTTGCCAATATGTGTCACTTGTATTATGGTTAACTAATTTGTTAAATATTCTTTGACCAAATTCAGTTATCTCTAACATGCTGCGTTGCATAGCTTCTTTTATTGAAAAATAATAATAGAAAACTCCTTATGAAAGTAATAGTATTTAAAAAAATAAAAATGCTCAGCACCCCCACATATCAATCACGCACCCCCTTAGCACCGGGAGAGAAAAAATCCAGGCGCGGTGCCTGCATGTCACGTAGACTGTGCTACATAGTGAAGGGCACCTGATCGCTATAGCTTCACTCACGCCACACCTGCCACTACACCTGACTACTTAAATTAGGTAAGTTTAGTGAAAGTTAGGCAGGCAGGGGACACGTGGATGGACTGGTGCGCATTAATTTATGTGTGTGTGTGTGTGTGTGTGTCTGCTTGTGGAGCCGCTGACCATAAGTGACAGGACAGAAAGGGTTGATGACTTCGACGGTTTAAATGATCAACTTAGGGAGTTACTTAAGGATGACTTCACCCAGAATGTAATCTTATTCCAGAAGTTAACAGCTTTGATTTTGCTAAATGAGGAAGTGTAGGACAGTCCTCTGCTGCTGTCGTCTCTCTGTAGCGGGAGAGGGGCTGCTGCCTACATACAGTGATGGCCAGTTGTTGCTTTTTTTTATTTAACATGTGCACTCCATACAACTATTACAATATAAATAATTTACACATTTACCAGTTTATATAAAACACATCAATTATTTACAGTCATATAAAATTTACATAAGTAAAAGATTACTTGGGGTACTTAATTAACAGGTTTAAGAATCCAAAAATGTCCAAAGTTTTCACTGCTCTTTTGTCTTATACTCCATATAAAGAGGTCTTGTATTTGTCTATTTTCTTTTTAAAGTGGTGTATTTTTTGTGGCTTTAAACTCCAATTACATTTATGAATATATTCCCTGCAATATAAACAAGTTAAAAATATAACTTTTTTTTATAGTTTCTTTTTTCACGGTATCCAGAATAATAATAATCTTTCTCAATAAGAACTGTTGATTGATTTGTCACATGACTGTTCCAGGGTTTGAGTTTGTTTTATTTAGTTTCACATCTACCTGTAGCTCTTTGTTTTTTACACTGCTGACAACTTGTTTGTAGTGTTAGTTCAGTAAGTTTTACTTATTGAATACCCTAGTTACAATACAGTAACCAAATTTTAAGTGAACTCATCCTTTAGGGACTCTGTCAGTTGATCATTTAAACCGTAAGTACAAGTGGAGCTGTCTATGATAAGTGCTGTAAACGTACAGCTGTAGAAGAAGTGATCAGCCCTCTTAGTGCTGCTGTCAGCTATGCAAACACACTTTTCATACTATTCCCCGGTTGTCACGTCACTGAAGCGATGAAGTGATGAAGCGACCAAAAAATGTGGCAATGTTCAAGCGACTCATCACGGGCGATTTAAGCAACTATCGTTGCTGAAGTGGCATTCTGTGTGAACACCTTTAGAACAGGCTCATATATACACCAGCTTATTTCACCCATCGGGGTGATATAAATCACTCACCTCCGGCTGGTTGCCATGGCAGCTTGTGTTATCTTTGCTCAATTGATGATAGCTTTTTATTGCGCTCGTGCACGTGAGTAACCCAAGGTTTACATACTCAGGGTTGATTGACCCACTTCATACCAGCTGTAATGGAATCAGATACCAAGAGTTTCCCATCGTGGGGTATGTTGATCCAGAGTTTATGGATAGACTCAGAGTTTGTTAACCCACCTTTATGGAATACACCTCTGAAGTGATAGAATGAAAGGAGAACACAAGGCAGTGGAGGGGAACCTGAAAAGGTAATTACTTGTTGCCTTGTTTTTAATTTCTCCTGAAGAAGAGCAATAAATGTGAGGAACCATCGAGTGAAAGAGTTTTACAACTCTTAGTGCTGTGTGAATCTGAATGCTTTTCTTCTGCTCTATTGTTCCCTGGAGGGGAAGCAGGAACATTTGAAATGTTTCTTCGAAATTAGCGTTTTCTGCAGTTTCCCCAGCTGCTCAAATCAAAACCCACTATGTAGGAGATACAGTTCATGTACCAGAGCAGAGACGATTAAGGTTCTGGTGGAGACACATCCACTGTATGATAAATCTGTATGAAGCAGTCATCTTTCAGCTTCTTACCAAAACTTGGAATGAAGTGAGGATTCTTTATACGTAGACGATGCACTTGATGCATGGAAGCTGTTTTTTTTACAGCTAGTTTAGTCCAAAATGATGTAACCTACATCTAAGACTTAGATGCAGAATAAATAAATGAATGGAGATGAAAGTATGATGACTGAAACCCCCTTTATCATGCATGTGTAGGCTCATTCTTAGTGTGTGTGTGTGTGTGTGTTTGTGTGTGTGTGTGTGTGTGTGTGTGTGTGTGTGTGTGTGTGTGTGTGTGTGTGTGTGTGTGTGTGTGTGTGTGTGTGTGTTTGAGAATCATCGCAGTTTTGTTCTGCAGTGTCATCACTGCAGCCAATGCTGTACAGCAGAGCTCATTTATAAAAGAGGCAACCAGCCCAGATTCACCACTCTGTGTGTGTGTGTGTGTGTGTGTGTGTGTGTGTGTGTGTGTGTGTGTGTGTGTGTGTGTGTGTGTGTGTAGCCAGCCTAGATTTACAGCTGGATCGCTCCTTCATCATCATGAGGGACGGAGGGAAGTAGAAGAGATGTTTATAGAGAGGCACATAGAGCACTGCAGTCTCTTTTCTTAGATTTCATGGTGGTTGTTCCATTTGATGATGATGATGATGATGATGATGATGATGATGATGATGATGATGATGATGATGATTTTGCCTGGTTAGTGTTGGTGCTCATTTCAAACAGCAAATCTTTATTAAAATCCATCCTAGCCTTTGATCTTATTATAATCCAAAGAGAGGAATCTGGACCTCTGCTCCTTCACTTCTCTGTATTTGAAATTTAGAAATTAAGTAGTTAGAGAGAGTCTGTGGTGTGGTGTGATGTTGGTCTCCTCTCTGCTCTGACCTACAGTGTAGTGGTCGCTGGGTGCAGCTGTAAATATCGCCGCCTGTGGGCGCTTTGGGATGGGGGAGGGACTCATGGCAGCGAGCGCTGCACGGTGAGGACAATAAATGCAAAATGATGCATGCTCTCAGTCACTAAAACATCAGATAACTCCTCAAAAACACAATAAAGTGAATATTGACAAATCTAGCGATTGTTTGAAGAAAAAAGAGGATTTGGAAAGTTGCTAGATTTAGTGCAGGAGTGTGGTTGATTCTCCAAGTCTTACGATTCTACATACTGCAGCTTTAAGGCTGCTGGGGACCAGTGTTGTGGTAGATACTGAAAGTAGTAACCACTTATAGTTAGTTACTTTCTTCAAAAGTTACTTACTCTGTTAATGTTGATTACTTACACCAAAAGGTAAACGTACCTCTTTATTTTTCTTTAAATTACATTATTTAATGCTCCCATTTATACCTTTACAGCTTCATCTCAGTAGACTGTATGGAAATAATACATTGTTGATAAATTCTACAAACACACAGTAACTTTTAAAAATGAATGTATTTAAGTCAGACCAGTAGAAACTGAAAATATCACAAGGATTTCTGAAAATCAAAGTAGCTTCAGCATCACAAGCTGTTGTGTTAAGCTGTGAGGAAACATTTTTAAGGGCTTAAGTCTGAAAACTAGCAACAATGTAAAACATGAACAGAAAAACAATCTAAAATAAACAAATGTTTAAATTGATTCTTAATGCCAACTCAAATTGTTTTAAACATTTTCACCAAAAAACTGCTATAAGACAAAATGGTTGCTCTGAAACAAAATGCTATCACGCTAACAAGCTGTTGCCTGAAAGCGGGTGACTCCACAGTAAAGACAGGCAGCGTGTTTTCAACAACATACTGTACTGTACCAAATGCTTTATCTGTCCTTGGCCAATGGTCCGGTTAAAATCGAGGGGTTTGACTCACTTTGAGTGTGTCCACCGACACTAGGTTAGCTTCTAGCTTCATCAAGGCATGTACAGTAGCTTGTGGAGATGCTTTGAGAGATTGGAGTTGCTGTTTGTTGCAGCAGATAGAATGATACTGTACATCTTACATTTCACATTTTTTTTTGTCTTTATGCTCAACAAAAGAGAAATAATGAGCGTAATTCCACTTGAAGAAACTCGTCTTACCCTCACCGTCACTGTCCATGACCATTACTGTTGCTTGTTTGAATAAACGGAAACGCCCACAACGCTCTGATCTGGTCTTGGTCATTTGTGTTAGGATGCTGCCTGAGGAGTAAGAAGGTGTTTCTGCTTTTGTCCAGTCCTACAGAATTCGCTTTGAGCACGGTGGTCTTTAGTTGCCCATGACATCCATTCTCTGTCACAGCCTGGAAATGTCACGACTCACCAGATCATGTGACCCATTGGTGTTGCTGTGTGTTACAGAGAAACATTTTCTGTTTGTGAGCTTTAGGAGCTTTCATCATCATGGTTGAGTAAAGCACATCCATTATCCTCCATCAGATGTGGCTTTGATGCTGAAAACCAAAACAATGGATTCATGTGTTTGTATCATCACACGTAAGGCAAGAGCAACAGTCAGAGGGCACAGGATGCTAATGTAGCAGCAAGCTTGCTGGTAGACTTAGAGTGGGAAATTCAAATTATGATGTGTTAAAGTAACATGGAGCATACCACTGATATTAACCAACAAATGTCTGCCCTGTGGGCTCAAAGTGAAAAAGATGAAATGGAAAATATAATACAAGAAAAAAAGATAAAACAAGGAAATATTGTATATATTCAATTAGAGTCATAGTTACCATAAAACCTAATGCAGCTACCACATTAGCCAGTGTTATGTTTAAAGCAGCGTCCTTCTTAAATGATGACTGACTTCTTTAAGAGTCACTCATTATTACAGCATCACTAGTTAAAGTACTCGCCACTTAATGCACTACACCAACACAAAGTTTATGTTCTGATGGAACAATACAATTAAAAATGGCTTCCTCATTACTTCCTCTATAACAAACAAAAATGTCTCTCTGAAGATCTCAGTCCCAAACCAACTGGAGCTCTTTGACAGGCTGTCGGGTTGATTGGGTTATTTTGGTGTTTGCTGTGTGGTTTGTTCTGAAACAGCAGCCTTGATTTTTTTTTTTTAAATCTCTTTTAAGACTTGTCCATTACACAAAAATCATGTCTAATGTTGTTATGCTGCCATTCACTGACTCCTTTCAGGGGAGACGTCTCTAAAAAACAAGCCCAGGCTGATTGACAGACAGGGACCAATTACACAACGACCACACAAAAAGAAAAACACATTAACCTTTTTAAATCTCACATGTGCATCTGTTTGTACATCGAGGAGGGAGTTTAAATAACAAAGAAGAAGTTTTTTCAAGAAAACAACTTTGATATCAGTTGTTTCTACAAAGGAAAACCTGATTCAGGGACCGTGGCTCAGGTGGTAGTGGGTCGTCTTCTGATCGAGAGGTTGGGGGTTGGATCCCAGTACCTGACTATGTGTCGAAGTGTCCTTGGGCAAGACACTGAACCCTAAGTTGCTCCCAGTAATCGACTAGCGCCTTGCATGGCAGTCCTGTCCCATTGGTGTGTGAATGTGAGAGTGAATGGGTGAATGAGCTGATATGTAAAGCGCTTTGAGACTGTTTCAGTGGTGATGAAGCGCTATATGAATCAAATCCATTTACCATTTACCAGTCCATGTGACGGAACTCGATCTGGCTTCTGTTACTTATGATAATAGATCTTTAGGGTGGTTTTGCACCGGTTTGGTAGCACCCACAAAGCCGTGCGCTCTATGTCATCGCCGATACTTCCTGTTTGATTCAGTTCAAGAGCGGTTGTGTTCACAGTGAATCTAATCACTCTAGACTTTGATTGGAAACGCTCCGAGATCAACAGAAACCAACTCTGTTTGATTTGCTCTAGACTTCTCTTGTGTGTTTACATTGACCAAACAAGGAGTATAAAGGTAGATATGTTGCACAATGTGAGAGCTTGTAGAATGTGATGTGAGCTTGTGTATAAAAAATCCACACATGTGAAATAAATTTAATGTCACAAATGATGCGAAAACATGTATAGACTGATATTTACACATAAAATTACAACTGCAAACTTGTAATTCGACATTTGTTCACGTTTTTTTAATTACTTGCATAAATGATCGTTTACAACCACAACTCTCT